>NC_083719.1:99257816-99560846 GCF_028564815.1 Eubalaena glacialis
TCTATATGCTGTTCCTCTGTGTATGTGCTTCCTCTGTGTCTGTGGTTCCACATCTATGGATTCAACCTACCATGGGTTGTGTAGTAGGGTAGTATTTCCTGTTGAAACAACATCTGCACATAAGTGAACCCGTGCAGTTCAAACCTGTGTTGTTCAAGGGTGAACCGTAATACCTGTTAAAGAATAATTTTTTTTTTAAGGTAAAATCATGACTCTTGTACAAATATAAAATGTCAAAGATTTTGTTTACTCATTCATTTTTTTTTTGATGTGGACCATTACTTTAAAGTCTTTATTGAATTTGTTACAATATTGCTTCCGTTTTATGTTTTGGTTTTCTGGCCGTGAGACATGTGGGATCTTAGCTCCCTGACCAGGGATCCAACCCACCAGGGAAGTCCCTATTTACTCATTCATTATTGAGGAAACCAAAACGATGTTACAATATGTTCAAAAGCGAATTCAAAATACCACACAGAAGTAGGTAGCCAGGAATGTTTTAATGAATTTACAAATAGGTGCAATGTTAGCTTTTTCTACAAGTTGGCAGAAGTCCTCTATTGGAAGAATTCATCTGCATGTCTATTGTCAAGACTCATTTTCATTTCAGTCAGTTATCTACAATTTACAGAGTTGTAAAAAGAAAGTCAACAAAAGGCACAGATCCAATAGAATTAGACAGCTAGGAATATTGTGCCTTAGAAAATGCTTGCTTTTTATTGAAGACTCTCACTAATCTTTTTGGGTACATTTCAAAGTCTTCCACAGATTTTCCCTAAATATCTGCTTTGAGAGGTTATTGAGAAGTTTTTTTGCAAAACCACATAATGCTTTTTCAGATATATAATTATATATATTATATAATTTATATATAATTAAAACAATAATTAATACATGAAATGAAAATTTACCAATTCATTCAGACTACTAACATGTTAAAGAAAAAGTTATGATATGTGGTAAAGAACATTAACACAGACTTTATTCAGGGAGACTACTATAATGGGTTTTATAGTAGGGGAGGGAGATTGGGCTCAACGCTGAATACACCAAGGATAAATGGAGATTTATAGTTAAGAAGCAGGGTGAGGATAAGTGAATGGAAAATTATTAAGGGAAAACATCAGGGGTAATTGGGGATTCTGGCTAAACTGACTTGACTCCACACATTCTCTTGGGAAACTGAAGACACCATTTTCACTACACTGTTCTTATCACTTACAGCAATGAAGGGCTTTTACTTTCTTAAACTAACTCTGGGAGCAAACTTTTCAGATCTTGTGAGGGTTGCATGCTCTCTTGTGAGATGCCTCCTGTGTCTTTGGTTGATCCATAAAAAGACTTATTAGTTTGAGTAGCTATTTGACATTAATATAAGATCCTACTCATTAATAGCCAGATGATGGATCCTTTGAGTTGGCTATGCTTGGAAGGGAAATTATAGAGAGTTTTCATCCTAAAAACAAATTAAAAAGTGGATTAACATTATATATATATATGTGTGTGTGTGTGTGTGTGTTTGTATGTATGTATAAAACAGCTAGTTTTAGGGACTCCTTAACAAGATGAAAGAACACAAATTAGACTTGAAGGAAAAATCCAAGGTAATTTCCCCTTCTTAAAAACTGCCCCATCTCAGCAATTCTCCAGGCCCTCCTAGAAATAATCAGGAAGTTGGTCAGCTAGAAGCCAATATTCAAGAGCTAATAGAAGCAACTTTCTTTGTCTTATAAATCTCTGTAAAACCAGAAATGCAACTCTAGAAGCAAGTTAAGACCAACCTATCTTTACCAATCCCTGTTCCCTTCACCAATCACCTGTTCCTCTCAAAATACTTGTAGATATTATAAGATCAGGATATTGGAAACAAAATTGTCCTGTACTTAAGAAAAAGAAGAAAAAATTTAAATAGTAATTACCCTAAGATTTCTGATTTTAGACAAATATATTCCAAAACTCGTAGGAGAAAACTTACATTTTCTTTCTCTGTCCCATACAGGTGTAAATATTACCATATATTTGAAATGGAAACACCTCAGGAGATAACAAAACCTTGCCTGAGACTTAAAAAAAAGGAGGGAAAGAGGCTTTTTAAACACAAACTGCTAAAGGGCTTCCTTGCCCAAACTCTAAACCACAGCCTCCCTAAGATTGTTTGTCAAGGGCAAATATAAATCTTAAAAGTCTTCTCCCCAAGTAGTAAAAAACTTTAGCCATCTGAGCAAGTAAATTTAATTTATTCCAACTGTTATTTATGTGTTTGTGTCCATATATTTGTCTATATTATGTATATTATAGATATGGTATTTTTCTATCTCTGGGTGGTATTGTCAAAATTAATATGTAAAAGAGCTCTATTTAACTGGATTTAAAACAACCACAATTTTATAATGAATTAAAATATAACAGAAACTAACCCAAATGATTTTCAAGTTCACATGACCTAGCATTAATCTTTAGTAAATGCAAACTAGTTTAAGTTTAGGTTTATTTAATACAGACATGTCTTTAGAGTTATCAGCATTACATACAATACTTTCATTCTAACTAAGTTTACTAAAAGTCAAATAAGCTCATGTTATCTCTGTTACAAAATTTGTCAGTAAGAAAAAAAATCCTTAATATGATGACTAACTAATGTCTCATGAAATTTTCATGAGTAATCTAAGTATAATTGTTAAGAACAACTGAATTAAATAGATGTAAATGAGATTAAGAGTTTTTAGGTGAACTTTTAAGCAATGATTATTTTATAATATGTCTACTTAAATAGTTTCCCAAATCTCTTTGGTAACTTCCACCCTTCAAATTTTGCTAAGTTAGGTTAAGCGATGGAAAATCATTGAATATCTAGACAATTTCTAAATAATATAAAATTATGAAACTTTAAGTAGTGAACATTGGTTTATCTATGTTTGACTTCCTATTACAGAGAAACTAAAAATAAATTTGGTATTATTAGTAAACAAGTCTTGTACTTTATTGAAACATTGTATATGAAGTAGCATATGTTTCTAGAAATTATGAAATGTATTCATAAATTTGGTGATCCACAGAATGCTGGTGTAAAAGATAGTTCATAATTGTTTACTTCTTTTTTTTTTTTGGCTGTGCCATGTGGCTTATGGGATCTTAGTTCCTCAACCAGGGATCAAACCCGGGTGCCCGGCGCCCGGCAGTGGAAGTGTGGAGTCATAACCACTGGACCACCGGGAATTCCCAATTGTTTACTTCTTTAATTGGCTAAAAATTAAGGTTTTTAAGGGTTAAAAATTCTAGTTAATGTATGTAATTAAAACAACTAGAATTAATTAGGAAAACAACTCTGTATGCAAGGAGAGTAAGATACGTTTTTGCCTAAAAAAGGGTACCGGATATGGAGATACATTTTTGTTAAGGAAAATGAGAGTAATTTTGTCTAAACTAGAACTTCTGGTTATGAAGGACAAACTAAATGCATACAAAAAGTTGGAGAGAGAGAGAGAGAGAGAGAGAGAGAGAATCTTACCTTTTGTTGTCAAGCTAGCTGAAATTGAATAAATGTATTACAAAGGTTATAAAAATAAGCTTTAATATCAGTAATATACTAATATAAAACAAAAACTTGATTTTCTTCCATCTTCTAAAAGGATAAAGTTTAAGTAGACTATTGGTCTGCTCCTGATAAGATTTTTGTGAAAATATTTTTGTTTTTGTTTTCCCTAAAAAGCAAGGGTAAGCACAGTCTTACTAACTGTGCTTCACACTGTCTTCATCAGATCTTTGATTGTTTAAAATTGAGTCTTCTTAATATTAAAAGAGGTAAGTTTAACTTATGACACTGTAACCTTTTATATTTTCCTTTGAAATTTTTTATTGTCACTTTGGTCAAATAGATAATTAAATATTGTTTCATAATGATCTGTGATTCTGTTAAGTCAAGTGTCCAAGGCTTTTTATATTTTTGACAAACTTCCCCAAATCAAATTCTAAATAAGTCTTATTGACCTAGAAATAACTTTGGGGATTTCCTGAGGGCCCTTGGAATACCTCAAAAAATTTCTTTTCTCTCCTTATAAAAGAGAGGTATTAAGTTAATTAGGCTTTTTTAAAAAATTAATTATTTATTTTTGGCTGCGTTGGGTCTTCGTTGCTGTGCGTGGGCTTTCTCTAGTGGTGGTGAGCTGGGGCTACTCTTCGTTGCGGTGAGCAGGCTTCTCATTGCGGTGGCTTCTCTTGTTGCAGAGCACGGGCTCTAGGGCACGTGGGCTCAGTAGTTGCGGCACACGGGCTTAGTTGCTCCGCGGCATGTGGAATCGTCCTGGACCAGGGCTCGAACCCGTGTCCCCTGAATTGGCAGGTGGATTCATAACCACTGCGCCACCAGTGAAGCCCAGTTAGGCTTATTTTGATATGTTAAATTACATGGGAGCCTTCTCAAATAAGTGATGATAAACCTTAGGATATATTGTATGGGTAAATGTTAATATAAATATTCTATAAATTATATGAAGTTCCTAAAATTTGGATATGTCCTGGTATAATGTTATCAATCATAATTCTATTGTAGTTATTATCTTAAATGTTGTATGTCACAAAAATAACGAAATTTCCTTGTCAATTCCATTATAATTAATCAGATCTTTAATAATAGGCATTTTAAGTCTTTCATCATTTGCAGACAGTTATTGTTTTACTCAGATGCTTTTATAAAAGCTTCCTGCAAATGTGTTAAATATTCAGAGAAATTCATGGAAAGGAACAAGTACTCTAGAATACAAGTTTCTGATAACTTTCAAATCATACCACTGAACTGGGTAAAAATTTATAGAACCTAAGGGAGAAAATGATAGCTTCATAAAAAAAGATCAAGGAGAGCAAGAACTAATTAAATGGTACTAAATAGACTGATGAGGATGACTAATTTTTTTTTTTTAATTGCTGATTCTTTAATCTTGTTTTCCAGATATAAGAAAATCTTTCCTCTTAAGCTAAATATGACTCAGAGTAATTTGATAAAGTATACCTTTGTAAACAAAGATGAAAAGATCTCCATATCTTTTCTTTCTACCTGATCCCTCCACAATTCTGTAACTTGTAATGAGAATTCTTATTTTCTTGGCAATATGGCTGTTTACGTAAGTTCAGTAAGAATCTGTTCTCCTTTTAGCAGGACACAACTGGAAACTGGTTATATCAGCAAGGTTTTGACTGGAGTGTCATATTTGAGAGAGACACATGGAGACTCATATATGACCAGACAGCTCTAAGGAACTAAAGTTGTCTTTATTAAGCCAATAAAGCCCCTTGGAAAAACAGTCTAGTACCTTGCTTATATGGTTACCAGCAGCCTTACCAGGTGAGTAAGAAAGGTCACTTCCGGGAAGATGCAGGAACCTCAAGATATTTTGGGGACCTTGCAAAGAAAGCAATTTACTCAAATCTATAGGTATTGCAGGCAAGTCTGATTACAAGTCCTTGACTTGGCTCATCTTCCTGCCCCTGAGAGACATTTAAAAGTTCAGTCTGGGGGCTTCCCCGGTGGCGCAGTGGTTGAGAATCTGCTTGCCAATGCAGGGGACATGGGGTCGAGCCCTGGTCTGGGAAGATCCCACATGCCATGGAGCAACTAAGCCCATGTGCCACAACTACTGAGCCTGCGCTCTAGAGCCTGCAAGCCACAACTACTGAGCCCGCATGCTGCAACTACTGAAGCCCACTTGCCTAGAACCCGTGCTCCACAACAAGAGAAGCCACGACAATGAGAAGCCTGCACACTGCAATGGAGAGTAGCCCCCGCTTGCCACAACTAGAGAAAGCCCACGCACAGCAACGAAGACCCAACGCAGCCAAAAAATAAAAAAATAATAAATAAAAGTTCAGAAATTTCTTTTGAACTGATTCAGCAAAGAAGATTTAAAAGAGCCTATATGAGCAATTGCTATTCTTGCTGCACTTATGCAAATAACCAGGCCAACTTGATTGAATCTAGGTTTATCTTGCAAACAAATTTGTCTTAATTTGGCTATCTTTCATAGAAAATGAGAGTGATTTCAGAGAGAAAAATTATGTTTCAGTAGAATCTATAATACATGCATGTGAATATCAGATTCTGCTTCTATTAATTGTCTTTGAGATTTGTTATTTTCCTGTAAACTGGACTAAATCCTGAATTATTCTAGTTTCCTTCAATATCTGGCTATGACTCTCCAAACTAA
Source organism: Eubalaena glacialis (assembly GCF_028564815.1). Lineage (NCBI taxonomy): Eukaryota > Metazoa > Chordata > Mammalia > Artiodactyla > Balaenidae > Eubalaena > Eubalaena glacialis. The sequence continues at coordinate 99,264,014 of NC_083719.1, forward strand.
TGTTTCCAATTCTCTTCCATCTTTTTTTTTTTTTTTTTTTTAAATTTTGGCTGCACTGGGTCTTAGTTGCAGCACATGGGATCTTTACTTACAGCATGAGGACTCCTTAGTTGCAGCATGCGGACTTCTTGGTTGTGACACGCAGACTCTTAGTTGCGGTATGCAGGCTTCTGAGTTGTGGCATGCAGGCTTCTTAGTTGCGGCATGAAGACTTCTTAGTTGCGGCATGCGGACTCTTAGTTGCGGCATGCATGCGGGATCTAGTTCTCCAACCAGGGATCGAACCCAGGCCTCCTGCATTGGGAGCATGGAGTCTTACCCACTGGCCCACCAGGGAAGTCCCTCTTCCATCTTTTTGATTTGGAATCATTAAGAACTTAAAACTGACTTTTTTCCTGAAGCCCTGAAAAGGGAAGCTAGGTGACTTGATATAAACTTCAGAGAAATTGCCACAACAGCTCATGTTTAAACATTTCAAACTACAAAACATGCTTTGACACTGATATCTAGAATTTTCTTGATTAGCTGCTCCCTGGGTTCAGAAGCTTGTTTATAGTCTACTCCAATCATTAACCTTTGGGTTTTTGTTGTTTGTTTGTTTCCATAAACATGCCTCTTATTAAATGCCTGAATGCATGTGTAATGTAGGCCTAACTTTGGGAGCCTGCTGAAATGAGTTTAACTGAACTGACCTATTCTTAGGACTAGGAAACTGATTCAGTGAAATCGTAGAGCAATCTACCAGCTCAGCTTTTAATACGTGAAATTTCCAGGGAAATTTCAGAGGAGGGAACTTTTGAGGCCCAGGGCAGATTGCCCACAAATACGCCAAAATGGCATGTTAATTATTTGAGTTAAAGTTACTTGAGAAACAGCCAGTGCAAGGACACTCTGACAGATACCCTGCCTGTATGAAATCACAAAATAATCTTTCATGTGAAAGGTACCCTCCCTGCACCAGGAGGCAGAGAGACATCCTTGTAACCAGAGGTAGGGAATTCAGAGCTGAAAAGACCTTGTTACTTCTTTGCTACCTCAAGCTCAAACTCCTTTAGGTTCTTTACTAATTAAGCATCCAAGCCAAAATTTATTTGTCTTGTCAATACTTCACAAATGTATTGTGTCTTTGTCTAAAAAGTATGAAAGCCTCCTGCTTTGGTCATTTACTTGGATCATATATCTATGAGACCCCCATAAATACAAGATTAAATTTGATTTTCTTTTGTTAATCTGTCTTGTGTCAAATTATTAGACTAGCCAGAAGAATCCAGAGGAGTAGGAGGAAATCCCTCCACACTCCAACAATGATAAGATATCCAGGGTGGAGAATTTGATCAAATATCAAGCATGGTCAGATACCAAGGGTGGAGGGTGAGAAATTGTATCCGATATTAAAGGTAGGGAATTTTTGCTAAACTAACCCAGCAGGATTCTTGATAAAACTGAACTAAGCAGAGCCCAAGGGCAAGTCATAGTCAAAAAGAGAACTTCAAGGAGCTTGACTTAAGTTTTGTTAAGGAGAGAGTCTTTGTCAAATATCAAGATTTAGGCTATTTCATTTAAGCTGTTTACTGATTGAGTATAAAATCTTTGGCTAAAAGTGGGTCTAGGAATTATAAATCACCCTATAGGAGAGAGTATAGAAAATGACCAAAATTAAAGTGAGCCATTGCTCTGTTTGCTAAGCACTCACCAAAAATGTTAAAAGCCTCATTAGATTTTGACACCTCTGTCTTCTGCACAAATTCACAACTTAGATTTATCAGGCTTCTGGCTCCTTTCTTTCTTCCTTCCTTCCTTCCTTCCTTCCTTTCTTTCTTTCTTTCCTTCCTTCCTTCCTTCCTTCCTTCCTTCCTTCCTTCCTTCCTTCCTCCCTCCCTCCCTCCCTCCCTCCCTTCCTTCCTTCCTTCCTTCCTTCCTTCCTTTCTTTCTTTCTTTCTTTCTTTATTTCTTTCTTTTTAATAATTGAGAATTTTCTTCCTGTTGACTATGGATTTGTATAGTAAAAGAGAAATATGTCTCAAAATAAAGGCTTAGACTCCACCAGTCAAACCCCGGAAGATATCGGATGTGACACAGCTATCACACTAGGTCTCCAAGAATAAAAACAGACTTGGCATGGTTGAGGAACTGAGGAAATACAGTGAGCAAAATAAAGGCTCTGGGCTGAGACTATTTCTAAGGAATAACGGTTTGATTCAAATATTTAATTATTATTTGGTCTGGGTAGTTTCTGTTGAACCCTTCATCCCCCTAGAAGTTTATCTATGACCTTCTCTGCCCTAGTTGAAGGCCTGGAGGCTGATTTCTGTAGACTACAGCACCTTGACTCCCTTGCCCTCTGGTTTCCTGTTGGGTTTGGTCAGTTGAAAATAGAGATATTTCTGCTCTCCCATTTCCATGCTCTGGCTCTGTGTCCCTTTAAGACTACCATGTATGGTAATACTGTCCTCCCCTTGCTTGCCTCTACAGACCTCATTGTGACCATGGCTTCTGACTGTTCCAAGTACTGGGGTCCCTCAGTATCTCTTATTGTTCCTTTCCCTGCCCTCATACCAATAGTAAGTTCTTTTCATAATCCCAGCTAAATTGTGTTTTCTATTTCCAGGACCCTAATGAATTCAAGAAATAATAAGAACAATTAATTATTGAGAACTAACTAGTCTTGACAGCTGTGTACTTTATATATATTGTACAAGTGGAAAAACTTTCTCTTCTTCCCTTCTAGGTTCTTTGGCTGGTCTAATAATTAAATTTATATAAGACAGATTAACAGGAGAAAAACAAACAAAAGTTTAATAACAGGTATGCCTCCTTTATACATGGGAGAGACCCAGGAAACCTGAGTAACTCTCTGAAATGGAGGAAGCCCTCACCTTAAATACCAACTTCAGTTAAAGACAAAAGAAGATGTTGGGAGTGGGGAGTCAGATATGGGAGGTTACCAGGAAAAACAAGGGTAAGGCTGTTTTGCAAATTTAAGTTGTTGCCTTCTGCATTATAGGAGTTCCCAGAGATTTGGAGTCAGCCTTCTCTTCCTGCTATTGCAAGGGAGACACCTTACAAATGAAAACTTCTTTTGTACTTATAAATGTCTCTTATGAAGGGGTAAATTCTTTTTAGTTTTTAGAGCTTCTCCTGTGTCTGCAGTTTCTTAAAAAATAATCAGCCTGAAATAATCCTTATGCCAAAGAGGCATATTTTGGGGTGGCAAATTCCCCTGCACTATGAACTCACTTCATCCTGAAAACTCTATGATGTAAAAATTTAACAGAAAAGGAAACTGAGGCAGAGAGAATGGCAGTGACTTACCCAAGGCGCGTATGACTGACAAAAGGCATGTTGTTAATGATGATGCTGTATTTCTTAATTAACTTAAGGTTCATACTACTTTTTAAAAATATAATATCTTTTTTCTTTGCATGATGTATTTTCTCTCCTAAATGGTCCTACACTCCTATCATAAATTATTTTATATTTCCTGAATGAGGGTCAAGCATGTGCTGTCCCACCTGTCTTTGACTGCATAAATCATCTCGTTTTGTCCTACCTATAATGATTTGAGTTACAGAACTCATAATATCATCACACTTATTACTAGCTAAGAGAGCATTAATCATAGATGGTCATAATGACTAGAGAAATCAACAGCACAGTTTGCTGGAAATTGTGTTAATCATGTGGAGTCTTGAAAATGTCAGATTGGAAGAATGCTGCTCTTTCTTACTAATACAAGTTGATAAAACCATGGTAGAGAAAAGAGATAAAACAAAATTAATATTATTCTTTAAAACTACAGATTTGTGCCAGGCCCTGTTCTCGGTAATTTACATATGCCACTTCATTTAACCTTCCCAATGACCCTACAAGTGATATACACTACCCATTTTTCATGTACAGAAACTGTGATTCCCTAATATTTTCAAGGTTTGAATAACTATTAGGTAGCAGAGCTAGAATTTGGATAACAGCCTGACTCCAAAAAAAAGTCATAATAGTCTGATATGTAGTTTGGTTGGATTCTATTTTAATTGCTTAGTGCTAATGTTTTGGCTTAGATTTATTTGAACTCCTTATCCCTTAAGCCAGTCCTAGTCAGCATCTTTTTCTGGCCTGTGGAGGTGAGGGCTCTACCCCAGAAAGGGCTTATAAAAAACCTGCATTATTGAGTGTCAGTGGGAGGTGTGCAGTTTTACAGGCTTGGATTTATGAACTATTGGTAGGTTCTTTCAATATTAATATAAGAAAGAGACCTCTGCTTAGGACTAAAAATAAAAACATATTGGCTTTAAGTGCAGGCAACTATTTATTATGTAGAACTTTATATGTTCTTTTATTTTGATTGTTTTGAAGTATAAGGCTTGCTGGTGGCAGTTTATAGCAGTGTGGCTATCGGGAGCAGTCAAATCAGCTGGAGAGAAGCCATGTGTCTCCATTTTTCTCAGTAGAAGGTAAGTAAGTTATGGTGTATTTCATCAGATTTTCTCTCATATTGTTATTTCATAATTAAAAACATACCCTTATGCATACTATAAAGATTCCCTGCTTCATGTTTTGAAATGAATTTTCAAAAGCTAACAAATTTCCATGACCACTAACAAATAAAAGGCCCAAACAGTCTTTTATTTGTTACAGCAGAAAATAATTCATGATCTTTATTTTAAAGCAATATCTAGAAAGATTGACAGGTCCTAGATGATGTTGAGTTTCTCTTCTTAATTTTCTGGATGCTCCTTTTTATTTTCTTTACTTGGTTTCACCAGATTCCGCTGACTTCAAATGTAGATGAATCCTAAAATTCCATCCTTGGCTCCCTGCTCTTCTTTTTGCATCTCTTCCTTAATGTTTCTATCATGTCCCCAAATATACACCAACACTGTATTCTAGGTGTCATCTACAAACGCCTGCTGCAAGTAGAGGCATCTCTTCAATCAGCCTATCCAAAATGCCACATTTCTCTCCCCTTCTCCAGCCTTGGTTCTGTTCTGAATGTTTTGTCATCAATATCTTATTTTGCCTTCAGCACTCAGACTTGAGAACTTGGAGGCCAACTTAGTCCCTTTCTCTTATTCTCCCTCCCATATTGTTATTCACAGGGTCTTGTAATTTTGCCATTACATGGGTTTATCTTCTACCTTTCCTTCTTTGCGTTTTCTGCTCTAACTTCAGTAACCATAACCTTTCAATTGAAACCACAACCTTATATATACGATAAAGAAGGCTTCTTTCTTATTACTTTGAATATTATTTAGGAATGGAAGCTCTAATTTCCTGATCAGGATGATAAATAAATGACCTAGTCAATTGTGTCTCCTACATGGTCTGCCTAGGTCATTCTCTCTAATCTTACTCCCACTATTCCCCTCATTTGTGTTGCTATAGCATTTTATGCATAATCCTCTCTAGTAATTGCTTCATGTTTGGTGGTGGTGGTGCTTTAAACTCTCCTCCCAACCACAGTGAACTCTTCAAAGGCAGAGCCATGTCTTACTCATTGTTGCTCTCCAGTGTCAAGCATGATGCCTGGCATTCGTTAGGGAACTCAAAAATGTCTATTTAGTTAAATCCAAAACTGTGGAGTTGGAATGAATTTCCCTCTAAGAAATATCTCCCAGAGAAACTGACTAGGCTTTTTGTGCTATTTCCTGGTCAATGCATAGAAAACCACCAAGGGTGAAAAATTGGGTAGAACCCAGGTTGGGGAAAGATGTTGATGCATAATTTAGTTTTGCTAATTTTTAGAAATAGCATTTTAGAAAGATTCACCTGGCTGTGCCCTATTAAATGTCCTAGAAGAAAGAAGGACTTTAGGAAGGTAAGGAAGTATTGAAGTGATTCAGGTGCAAGGTTACTAGAGTCTGGAGTCTGGAAATGGAAGAGGAAATAGAAATGCATTGATAAAGGGAAGTTGAGTCCAGAGAAGAAAAAAATGGCAACAATAGGAAAAATAAAAGTTGACTGTAAGCCTTGAGGCAGTAGGAATTAGATGTAAGAATTAGAGATCTTGCCCGGAGACCTTCAAGATGGCGGAGGAGTAAGACTTGGAGATCACCTTGCTCCCCACAAATACATCAGAAATACATCTACATGAGGAACAACTCCTACAGAACACCTACTGAACGCTGGCAGAAGACCTCAGACCTCCCAAAAGGCAAGAAACTCCCCACGTACCTGGGTAGGGCAAAAGAAAAAAAGAAAACAGAGACAAAGAATAGGGATGAGACCTGCACCTCTGGGAGGGAGCTGTGAAGGAGGAAAAGTTTCCACACACTAGGAAGCCCCTTCACGGGCGGAGACTGCGGGTGGCGGAGGGGGGAAGCTTCGGAGCCACGGAGGAGAGCGCAGCAACAGGGGTGCAGAGGGCAAAGCGGAGAGACTCCCGCACAGAGGATCGGTGCCGACCAGCACCCACCAGCCCGAGAGGCTTGTCTGCTCACCCGTCGGGATGGGCAGGGGCTGGGAGCTGAGGCTTGGGCTTCGGAGGTCAGATCCCAGGGAAAGGACTGGGGTTGGCTGCGTGAACACAGCCTGAAGGGGGCTAGTGCGCCACAGCTAGCCGGGAGGGAGTCCGGGAAAAAGTCTGGACCTGCCGAAGAGGCAAGAGACCATTTTTTTCAGGGTGCACGAGGAGAGGGGATTCAGAGCGCCACCTAAACGAGCTCCAGAGACGGGCGCGAGCCGCGGCTATCAGCGCGGACCACAGAGACGGGCATGAGACGCTAAGGCTGCTGCTGCTGCAGCCACCAAGAAGCCTGTGTGCAAGCACAGGTCACTATCTACACCGCCCCTCCCGGGAGCCTGTGCAGCCCGCCACGGCCAGGGTCCCGTGATCCAGGGACAACTTCCCCGGGAGAACACACAGCGCACCTCAGGCTGTTGCAACATCACGCCAGCCTCTGCCGCCGTAGGCTCGCCCCGCATCCGTACCCCTCCTCCTCCCGGCCTGAGTGAGCCAGAGCCCCCGAATCAGCTGATCCTTTAACCCCGTCCTGTCTGAGCAAAGAACGGACACCCTCAGGCGACCTACACGCAGTGGCGGGGCCAAATCCAAAGCTGAACCCCAGGAGCTGTGCGAACAAAGAAGAGAAAGGGAAATCTCTCCCAGCAGCCTCAGGAGCAGCTGATTAAATCTCCAGAATCAACTTGATGTACCTGCATCTGTGGAATACCTGAATAGACAACGAATCATCCCAAATTGAGGAGGTGGACTTTGGGAGCAACTGAAGACTTGGGTTTGCTTTCTGCATCTAATTTCTCTCTGGTCTTATTTTTATCTTAGTTTACTATTTAGAGTTTATTATCATTGATGGATTTGTTTATTGATTTGGTTGTTCTCTTCCTTTTATATATATATATATATATATATATATATATATATATTTCCTTTTTCTCTTTTTGTGAGTGTGAATGTGTATGCTTCTTTGGGTGATTTTGTCTGTACAGCTTTGCTTTTACCATTTGTCCTAGGGTTCTGTCTATATATATATATATTTTTTTTTTTTAGTATAGTTTTTAGCACTTGTTATCATTACTGGATTTGTTTTATGGTTTGGTTGCTCTCTTCTTTCCTTCTTTCTTTTTTTTTAAATTACTTTTAAATTTTTTAATTTTTAATAATTTTTTATTTTAATAACTTTATTTTACTTTTTTCTGTCTTTCTATCTTTTTTTCTCCCTTTTCTTCTGAGCCGTGTGGTGGGCAAGGTCTTCATACTCTGGCCACATGTCAGGCCTGTGTCTCTGATGGGGGAGAGCCAAATTCAGGACATGGGTCCACCAGAGTCCTCCCAGCTCCATGTAATATCAAACAGCAAAAGCTCTCCCAGACATCTCCATCTCAGCACTAAGACCCAGCTCCACTCAATGACCAGCAAGCTACACTGCTGGACACCCTGTGCCAGACAAATAGCAAGACAGGAACCCAACCCCACCCATTAGCAGAGAGGCTGCCTAAAATCAAAATAAGGTCACAGACACACCAAAACACACACGTCCTGCCCACCAGAAATTAAAGATCCAGCCTCATCCACCAGAACACAGGCACCAGTCCCCTCCACCAGGCCTACATACCCACTGAACCAACCTTAGCCACTGGGGGCAGACACCAAAAACAACAGGAACTATGAACCTGCAGCCTGCGAAAAAGAGACCCCAAACACAGTAAGTTAAGCAAAATGAGAAGACAGAGCAACACACAGCAGATGAAGGAGCAGGGTCAAAACACACCAGACCAAACAAATGAAGAAGAAATAGGCAGTCTACCTGAAAAAGAATTCAGAGTAATAATAGTAAAGATGATCCAAAATCTTGGAAATAGAATGGAGAAAATACAAGAAACATTTAACAAGGACGTAGAAGAACTTAAGAGCAAACAAACAATGATGAACAACACAATGAATGAAATTTAAAATTCTCTAGAAGGAATCAACGACAGAATAACTGAGGCAGAAGAACAGACAAGTGACCTGGAAGATAAAATAGTGGAAATAACTACTGCAGAGCAGAAAAAAGAAAAAAGAATGAAAATAATTGAGGACAGTCTCAGAGACCTCTAGGACAACATTAAACCCACCAACATTCGAATTATAGGGGTCCCAGAAGAAGAGAAAAAGAAAGGGACTGAGAAAATATTGGAAGAGATTATAGTTGAAAACTTCCCTAATATGGGAAAGAGAATAGTCAATCAAGTCCAGGAAGCACAGAGAGTCCCATACAGGATAAATCCAAGGAGAAACATGCCAAGAAATATATTAATCAAACTATCAAAAATTAAATACAAAGAAAAAATATTAAAAGCAGCAAGGGAAAAACAACAAATAACATACAAGGGAATCCCCATAAGGTTAACAGCTGATCTTTCAGCAGAAACTCTGCAAGCCAGAAGGGAGTGGCAGGACATATTTAAAGTGATGAAAGGGAAAAACCTACAACCAAGATTACTCTACCCAGCAAGGATCTCATTCAGATTTGAGAGAGGAATTAAAACCTTTACAGATAAGCAAAAGCTAAGAGAATTCAGCACCACCAAACCAGCTTTACAACAAATCCTAAAGGAACTTCTCTAGACAGGAAACACAAGAGAAGGAAAAGACTTATAATAACAAACCAAAACAATTAAGAAAATGGTAATAGGACCATACATATCGATAACTATCTTAAATGAAAATGGATTAAATGCTCCAACCCAAAGACATAGACTGGCTGAATGGATACAAAAGCAAGACCCATATATATGCTGTCTACTAGAGACCCACTACAGACCTAGGGAGACGTATAGATTGAAAGTGAGGGGATAGAAAAAGATATTCCATGCAAATGGAAATCAAAAGAAAGCTGGAGCAGCAATTCTCATATCAGACAAAATAGATTTTAAAATAAAGAATATTACAAGAGACAAAGAAGGACTACATAATGATCAAGGGATCAATCGAAGAAGAAGATATAACAATTGTAAATATTTATGCACCCAACATAGGAGCACCGCAATACATAAGGAAAATGCTAACAGCCATAAAAGGGGAAATCAACAGTAACACAATCATAGTAGGGACTTTAACACCTCACTTTCACCAATGGACAGATCATCCAAAATGAAAATAAACAGAAGCTTCAAATGATACATTAAACAAGATGGACGTAATTGATATTTATAAGATAATCCATCCAAAAACAGCAGAGTACACTTTCTTCTCAAATGCTCATGGAACATTTTCCAGGATACATCATAACTTGGGTCACAAATTAATCCTTGGTAAAATTAAGAAAATTGAAATTGTATCAAGTATCTTTTCTGACCACAACGTTATGAGACTAGGTATCAATTACAGGAAAAAAATCTGTAAAAATTAAAAATACATGGAGGCTAAACAGTACACTACTAAATAACCAAGAGATCACTGAAGAAATCAAAGAGGAAATCAAAAAATACCGAGAAGTAAATGACAATGAAAACACGATGACCCAAAACCTATGGGAGGCAGCAAAAGCAGTTCTAAGAGGGAAGTTTATAACAATATAATCCTACCTCAAGAAACAAGAAACATCTGAAATAAACAACCTAACCTTACACCTAAAGCAATTACAGAAAGAAGAACAAAAAAACCCCAGAATTAGCAGAAAGAAAGAAATCATAAAGAACAGACCAGAAATAAATGAAAAAGAAATGAAGGAAACAATAGCAAAGATCAGTAAAACTAAAAGCTGGTTCTTTGAGAAGATAAACAAAATTGATAAACCATTAGCCAGACTCATCAAGATAAAAAGGGAAAAGACTAATCAATAGAATTAGAAATGAAAAAGGAGACGTAACAACTGACACTGCAGAAGTACAAAGGATCACGAGAGATTACTACAAGTGACACTATGCCAATAAAATGGACAACCTGGAAGAAATGGACAGATTCTTAGAAATGCACAACCTGCCGAGACTGAACCAGGAAGAAATAGAAAATATAAAGAGACCAATCACATGCACTGAAATTGAGACTGTGACTAAAAATATTCCAACAAACAAAAGCCCAGGACCAGATGCCTTCACAGGCGAATTCCGTCAAACATTTAGAGAAGAGCTAACACCTATCCTCAAACTCTTCCAAAATATAGCAGAGGGAGGAACACTCCCAAACTCATTCTACGAGGCCACCATCACCCTGATACCAAAACCAGACATAGATGTCACAAAGAAAACTACAGGCCAATATCACTGATGAACGTAGATGCAAAAATTCTCAAGAAAATACTAGGAAAGAGAATCCGACAGCACATTAAAAGGATCATACATCATGATCAATTGGGGTTTATCCCAGAAATGCCAGGATTCTTCAATATATGCAAATCAATCAATTAATCATATTAACAAACTGAAGGAGAAAAAACATATGATCATCTCAATAGATGCAGAAAAAGCTTTTGACAAAATTCAACACCGTTTTGTGATAAAAACCCTCCAGAAAGTAGCCATAGTGGGAACTTACTTTAACATAGTAAAGGCCATGTATGACAAACGCACAGTGAACATCGTTCTTAATGGTGAAAAACTGAAACCATTTCCTCTAAAATCAGGAGCAAGACAAGGTTGTCCACCCTTACCACTATTAGTCAACATAGTTTGGGAAGTTTTAGCCACAGCAATCAGAGAAGAAAAAGAAATAAAAAGAATCCAAATCAGAAAAGAAGAAGTCACTGTTTGCAGTGTTTGCAGATGACATGATACTATGCATGATACTATGCATAGAGAATCCTAAAGATGCTAACAAAAAACTACTAGAGCTAATCAGTGAATTTGGAAAAGTAGCAGGATACAAAATTAATGCACAGAAATTCTCTTGCATTCCTATACACTAATGATGAAAAATCTGAAAGAGAAATGAAGGAAACACTCCCATTTACCATTGCAACAAAAAGGATAAAATACCTAGGAATAAACCTACCTAAGTAGACAAACGACCTGTATGTAGAAAGCTATGACAATGATGAAAGAAATTAAAGATGATACAAACAGATGGAGATATATAACATGTTCTTGGATTGGAAGAATCAACATTGTGTAAATGACTATACTACCCAGAGCAATCCACAGATTCAATGCAATCCCTTTCAAACTACCAATGGCATTTTTCACAGAACTAGAACAAAAAATTTCACAATTTGTATGGAAACACAAAAGACCCCAAATAGCCAAAGCATCTTGAGAAAGAAAAACGGAGCTGGAGGAATCAGGCTCCCTGACTTCAGACTATACTACAAGATAAAGTAATCAAGACAGTATGGTACTGGCACAAAAACAGAAATATAGGTCAATGGAACAGGGCAGAAAGCCCAGAGATAAACCCATGAGCCTATGGTCACCTTATTTTTGATAAAGGATGCAAGAATATACAATGGAGAAAAGACAGCCTCTTCAATAAGTGGTGCTGGGAAAACTGGACAGCTACTGGACATTCTTTCATGTAAAAGAAGGAAATTAGAACACTCCCTAACACAATACACAAAAATAAACTCAAAATGGATTAAAGTCCTAAATGTAAGATCAGACACTATAAAACTCTTGGAGGAAAGCATATGTAGAACACTCTATGACATATATCTCAGCAAGATCCTTTTTGACCCACCTCCTAGAGAAATGGAAATAAAAACAAAAATAAACAAATGGGAACTAATGAAACTTAAAAGCTTTTGCACAGCAATGGAAACCATAAGCAAGATGAAAAGACAGCCCTCAGAATGGGAGAAAATATTTGCAAATGAAGCAACTGACAAAAGATTAATCTCCAAAATGTACAAGCTGCACATGCAGCTCAATATCAAAAAAACAAACAACCCAATCCAAAAACTGGCTGAAGATCTAAATAGACATTTCTTCAAAGAAAATATACAGATTGCCAACAAACACATGAAAGGATGCTCAACATCACTAATCATTAGAGAAATGCAAAGCAAAACTACAATGAGGTATCACCTCACACCAGTCAGAATGGCCATCATCAAAAAATCTACAAACAATAAATTCTGGACTGAGTGTGGAGAAAAGAGAACCCCCTTGCACTGTTGGTGAGAATGTAAATTGATACAGCCACTATGGAAAACAGTATGGAGGTTCCTAAAAATCTAAAAATAGAACTACCATATGACCCAGCATTCCCACTACTGGGCATATACCCTGAGAAAACCATAATTCAAAATGAGTCATGTACCACAATGTTCATTGCAGCTGTATTTACAATAGCCAGGACATGGAAGCAACCTAAGTGTCCATCGACAGATGAATGGATAAAGAAGATGTGGCACATATATACAATGGTATATTACTCAGCCTTAAAAAGAAACGAAATTGAGTTATTTGTAGTGAGGTGGATGGACCTAGACTCTGTCATACAGAGTGAAGTAAGTAAGTCAGAAAGAGAAAAACAAATACCGTATGCTAACACACATATATGGAATCTATAAAAAAAAAAAAAAAAAAAGAAAATGGTTGTGAAGAACCTATGGGCAGGATAGGAATAAAGAGGCAGACATAGAGAATGGACTTGAGGACACTGGGAGGGGCAAGGTATGCTGGGACGATGTGAGAGAGTGGCATCGACATATATACACTACCAAATGTAAAATAGATAGCTAGTGGGAAGCAGCTGCATAGCACAGGGTGATCAGCTCGGTGCTTTATGACCTCCTAGAGAGGTGCTATAGGGAGGGTGGGTGGGAGATTCAAGAGGGAGGAGATATGTTGATATATGTATACGTATAACTGATTCACTTTGTTATAAAGCAGAAACTAACACAACATTGTGAAGCAATTATACTCCAATAAAGATGTTAAAAAACAAAAAAAGAATTAGAGATCTCTGTGGGATGGATCCTGAGCCTCTTCACTCTGCAGATATTAGCAGCTCTTAGTAAAGGTAAAGAATGGACTTTTGGAACTTTTCAAGCCACCTGATATCTGTTGCACATGAGTTGCAACTCTTTTAAAAATTAATTAATTAATTATTAAGGTACTATTGATTCATAACATTACATTGTTTCATGCATACAACATTATATATCTACATCTGTATAACTTACCATGTACTCACCACCAAAAATTTATCAATATTTTCCAGCCATCACCATATAATTGATCCACTTAATCCATTTTGCTCTCCCCCTGGCCCCTTCCCCTCTGGTAACCACTACTTTGTTCTCTGTATCTACGAGTTTGTTTTTATTTTATTTGTTTGTCCATTTATTTTGTTTTTGTTTGGTTATTTATTTGTTTTTTATATTCCACATATGAGTGAAATCATATGGTATTTGTATTTCTCCATCTAGCTTATTTCACTTAGCATAATTCCCTCAAGGCCATCCATGTTGTTGCAAATGTCAAGATTTCATTTTTTTATGGCTGAGTAGTATTCCATTGTGTATATATATATATATATATATATATATATATATATATATATATATATATATATATATATATACCATGTCTTCCTTATCCATTCATCTATTGATGGGCACTTAGGCTGTTTATATATCTTAGCTATTGCAAGTAATGCTGTGATGAACATGGAGGTGCAGCTGTCTTTTCAAATTAGTGTTTTTGTATTCTTTGGATAAATATCCAGAAGGGGAATTGATGGATAATATGGTAGTTTTATTCCTATTTTTTTGAGGAATCTCCATATTGTCTTCCGTAGTGGCTACACCAATTTACATTCCCACCAACAGTATACGAGGGTTCCCTTTTCCCCACATCCTCGCTAACACTTGTTATTTCTTGCCTTTTTGATAATAACTATTCTGACGAGTGTGAGATGTTATCTCGTGGTTTAGATTTGCATTTTTCTAATAATTAGAGATTTTGAACATCTTTTCATGTGCCTGTTTGCCATCTGTATATTTTCTTTGGAAAAATGTCTATTCACCTCCTCTGCCCATTTTATTATTACTATTATTTTTTTTGCTGCGTTGGGTCTTTGTTGCTGCATGCAGGCTTTCTCTAGTAGTGGCAAGCGGGGGGCTACTCTTTGTTGCAGTGCACGGGTTTCTCATTGCGGTCGCTTCTCTTGTTGCGGAGCTTGGGCTCTAGGCCCACGGGCTTCAGTAGTTGAAGCACACAGGCCCTAGAGCACGCAGGCTTCAGTAGTTGCAGTGCGTGGGCTCAGGAGTTGTGGCACGCAGGCTCTAGGGCTTGCGGGCTTCAGTAGTTGTGATGCGCAGGCTCAGTAGTTGTGGCTTGCTGGCTCTAGAGTGCAGGCTCAGTAGTTGTTGTGCACGGGCTTAGTTGCTCCATGGCATGTGGGATCTTCCCCGACCAGGGATCGAACCCGTGACCCTTGCATTGGCAGGCGAATTCTTAACCACTGAGCTACCAGGGAAATCCCTCCTCTGCCCATTTTTTATTTGGGTTGTTTGTTTTTGTTTTTTGGCTATTGAGTTCTTTATATATTTTGGATATTAATCCTTATCAGATATATCATTAACAAATATCTTTTCCTATTCGGTAGGTTCTCTTTTTGTTTAATTGATGGTTTTCTTTGCTGTACAGAAATTTTTAGTTTGATGTAATTCCATTTATTGATATTTATTTTTTTCTTTTGTTTCCCTTGTTCAAGGAGACAGATCTAGAAGGATACTGTTAAGATCAATGTCAATGTGTATACTGCCTATGTTTTCTTCTAGGAATTTTATGATTTCAGATCTCACATTCAAGTTTTTAATTCATTTTGAGTTAATTCTTGTATATGGTGTGAGGTAGCAGTCTAGTTTAACTTATTTTGCATGCTGTTCTCCAGCTTTCCCAATATCATTTATAGAAGAGACTATCCTTTCTTCATTGTAAGTTCTTTTCTCCTTTTTTTGTAATTTAATTGTCCATTAATGCATGGTTTTATTTTTGGGCTTTTGATTCTGTTCTATTGATTTATGTTTCTGTTTTTCTTCCAGTACCATGCTGTTTTGATTACTGTGGCTTTGTAGTATAGTTTGAAATTAGGGAGTGTGATACCAAGGGGTTTTTGTTTGTTTTTTTCCTCTCAGGATTGCTTTTCCTACTTTTGTGGTTTCATATACATTTTAGAATTTTTTGTTCTATTTCTGTGAAAAACGTCCTGGGATTTTGATAGAGATTACATTGAATCTGTAGATTGCTTTAGGTAATAAAGACATTTTGACAATGCTACGTCTTCCAATCAGTGAACACAGAATATCTTTCCATTTATTTGTGTCTTCTTCAATTTCTTTCAAAAATGTCTTACAGTTTTCAGTGTACAGGTCTTTCACCTCCTTGGTTAAATTTTTTCCTAGGTATGTTATTCTTTTTGTTGCAGTTGTAAATGGAATTGTTTCTTAATTTATCTTTCTGCCAGCTCATTGTTAGCATATAGAAATGCAATAGATTTTTGTGTATTGATTTTGTATTCTGCAACTTTGCTCTATTAACTTATTACTTTTAATAGTGTTTTTATGGAGTCTTTAGAGTTTGCTCTATATAAAATTATTTCATCTGAAAATAGTGACAGTTCTACTTCTTCCTTTCCAATTTGGATGCCTTTTATTTCTTTTTCTTGTCTGATTACTCTGGCTAGGTCTTCTAATACTATGTTGAATAGGAGTGATGAGAGTGGGCATCCTTGTCTTGTTCCTAATCTTAGAGGAATAGCTTTCAGTTTTTCACCATTGAGTATGATGTTAGCTGTGGGTTTGTCATATATGGCCTTTATTATATTGAGGTATTTCCTTTCTATACCCATTTTATTGAGAATTTTTATTATAAATGGGTGTTGAATCTTGTCAAATGCTTTTTCTACATTTTTTGAGATGATCTTATGATTTTTAATCCTTCATTTTGTATCATGTTAATCGACTAGTGGATGTTGAACCATTTTTGCACCCCTGGAATAAATCCCATTTGATCATGGTGTATGACCTTTTTGATGTATTGTTGAATCTGGTTTGCTAATATCTTGTTGAGGATTTTTACATTTATGTCAATCAGAGATATTGGCCTGCAATTTTATTTTTTTGTGTTGTCTTTGTTTGGTTTTGGTATCAGGGTGATGTTGGCCTCATAAAATGAGTTAGGAAGTATTCCCTTCTCTTCAGATTTTTGGAATAGTTTGAGAAAGATAAGCATTAAATCTTCTTTGAATTTTTGGTAGAATTCAATTGTGAAGCTGTCTAGCCTTGGACTTTTGGGTTTTGGGAAGTTTTTGATTACTGTTTCAATCTCTGTACTAGTGATTACACTATTCAGATTTTCTATTTATTCCTGATTTGGACCTGGAAGTTTATATGATTTTAAGAATTTGTCCACTTCTAGGTTGTCTAGTTTGTTTGTGTATAGCTGTTCATAATATTCTCTTATAATACTTTGTATTTCTGTGGTATTTCTCCCTTTCTGCTTCTGATTTTATTTATCAGGGTCTTCTCTCTTTTTTGTTCCTTAGTAAGTCTAGCTAACATTTTGTCGTTTGTCTATTTTTTCAATGAATCAGCTCTTAGTTTTATTGATCTTTTCTATTGCCTTTTTAGCTTTTATTTAATTTATTTCTGCTCTAATCTTTATTACTTCCTTCCTTCCTTCTACTAACTTCGGGCTTCATTTGTTCTTCTTTTTCTAGTTCTTTTTGGTGTACAGTTAACTTGTTTTATTTGAGATTTTTCTTGTTTCTTGAGGTATGTCTGTATTGCTGTAAACTACCCTCTTGGTACTGCTTTTTCTGTATCCCATAGATTTTGGTATATCATATTTTTATTCTAACTTATCTTCAGGTAATTTTTGATTTCTCCTTTGATTTCTACATTGACCCAATAGTTGTTCAGTAGCATGTTGTTCAGTCTCCATGTATTTTTGACTTTTCCAGTTTTCTTCTTGTTGCTGATTTCTAGTTTCTTTCCACTGTGTTCAGAGAAGACAATTTCAATCTTCTTGAATTTACTAAGACTTGTTTTGTGTCCCAGCATATGGTTCATCCTTGAGAAAATTCCATGTACACTTGAGAAGAATGTGTATTTGCTGCATTTGGGTGGAATGTTCTGTACAAATATATCAAATCCATCTGGTCTAATGTTTCACTTAAGCTGCTGTTTTCTTGTTGACTTTCTGTCTGGATGATCTACCCACTGATGTAAGTGGAGTGGGTGTTAAAGTCCCCCACTATTATTGTGTTGCTATCAGTTTCTCCCTTTAGGTCTGTTAATAATTGTTTTATATATTTTGGTGCTTCTATGTTAGGTGCGTATATCAATCACTGTTAAGTCTTCTTGATGAATTGTCCCCTTTATTATTATATTCTGTCCATTTTTGTCTCTTGGTATCTTTTCTTGGCTTGAAGACTCTTTTGTCTGATATGAGTATGTCTGTACTCACTCTTTTGGCTGCTATTTCTTTGGAGTATCATCTTCCATCCCTTCAGTTTGGGCCAATGTTTGTCTTTAGAGCTGAGGTGAGTGAGTCTCCTGGAGGCAGCACATAGTTGGGTCTTGTTTGTTAATCTTTCTCACCATTCTGTGTCTTTTGATTGGTGGATTAAATTCATTTACATTTAGAGTGATTATCAATAAGTGAGAACTTAGTACTGTCATTTTATATTTTGTTTCTTTGTTGCTCCATCTCCATTTTTTCCCCTTATGTTTCGGTCTGCCATTTTGTTTTGGTGGTTTTCTATGTTTCTCTCAGTTTCCTCCTTTTTTTAAAAAAAATGTTTCATGTCTCTGCTCTAGATTTATATTTTGTGGTTACCATGAAGTTTGTATAAACATCTCAGAGCTAAAACAGTCTCTTTCCTGCTGAAAGCATCTTATCTTCAGTTACCTTTATGGGCTCCATTCTTTTCCTTTTCCCCTTTTATGTTTTTGTTGTCTTAAATTATCCCTTTTTATGTGTGAGTTTGTTACCAAACTGAGATAGCTATAGTTATTTTTCTGCTTTCTTTTTTTTCTCCCTTTAACCTTCATACTTTAATAAAGTATTTAAAAACCTATTCTGATAAAGAGTAGCAATTTTATTGTTTTGTCTATTTATCACTTTCCTCAAAGTTTTGTGTATTTTTTGCTGTTTTGTTTCTGGTAAAAAAGCTGTTTTCAACATCTCTTGTAAGGCAGGTCTAGTGTTGATGAACTCCCTCAGCTTTTGTTTGGGACAATCTGTTTTCTCCTTTACATCTGAATAACTTTGCTGGATATAGTATTCTTGGGTGACAGTTTTTATCTTTCAGTATTTTGAGAATGTCATCCTATTCCCTCATGGTTTCTGCTGAGAAATCTGCTGATAGCCTATGGGGGTTCTTTTGTTGGTTACCATTCTTTTTTTCCCTTGCTGCCTTTAAAATTCTTTTTTTGTCATTGACTTTTGACAATTTTGGTATTACATGTCTTGGAAAAAGTCTTTTGGTATTGAGGTAATTAGGTGTTTTCTTAGCTTCGTGGCTTTGTATATGCAGTTCTTTCCCCAGGCCTGGGAACTTGTCAGCTATTATTTCTTTAGATAATCTCTCTGATCCCTTCTCCCTCGCTTCTCCTTATGGTATACCCATTATCCCAATGTTACCCTTCCTAAAAGATTCAGATAGATCTTGTAGGATTTCCTCACTTTTAAAATATCTTATTTCTCTTTCCTCTTCTACTTATATCATTTCTAGATTTCTATCTTTGGGCTTACTAATTGTCTCTTCCACATGGTCTGCTCTATTTCCAGTGCTCTCTAATGCATTCTTCTTCTCATTTATTGTGTTCTTCAGCTCCAAAATTTCTGTTTGGTTCTTTCTTAAAGTTTCAACCTCTTTGATAGGGTATTCCTTAGCTCATTAAACTGCCTTTCTGAATTTTCTTTTTCTCATTGAGTTTCTTCATGACAGTTATTTTGAATTCTCTATCAGTTAGATCATAATCTTTTTTAAGTTTGGTTTCTAGAGAATTGTCTTTGTTTTATTTTTTGTGGTATAGTGTTGCTGTTGTTCTTCGTGTTTCTTGATGAATTGTTCCTCTGCTGGTGCATTTGAAATTAAATGACAGATTAGGAGTTAGACTTCTTTCTTTGATTTCTGGTAGGAGGCACTAACACACAGATTTTTTGTTTCTTTTACCTGAGCTGCCTCTGGTTATATTTGAGAGTGGCACTTTCCAGCCTCCAACCTCTTTGTAAAAGGTGTGGCTCGCAGGGGTCATTTCTGACTTGCTTCTGCCAGAGACTCTGTTGTCCCTGGGATGGTGGGCTCTTTCCTTGCATCTGGAATCCCCTGAGACACAGGCTTTGCTGTAGGGGGAGGGAGACAGAAAGGGAGGAGCCAGGGTTGTGCAGGCACCTCTACCATATCCGTTGTTGTAAGGTTCAGGGGCTCTGCCACTGCAGATGGGGAGGGCAGGCACCAGGGTCATGGGTGCCTCAGCTGCTGGAGGGTTGGGGTCCCAGGCTCCAGTGCAACTGCTGCCCAGTTACCTGTTCCTGTGGGCATTTGTGTGGTTGAGTAGATGGACTTGTGTGCGCCATCTTTCCTGCTGCTACTGGGTTCTCTGTAGCTGTGGGCTCCATTGCTATGGTCAGAGGGCTATGAGTACAGACACTGTCTCTGTTGTTCCCTCAGTTCCACTTCCTCTATGTGATTCAGTCCACCCACCTTTTGATGTACAGATGTTTGCAATTCTCTGTCATCCTGTTGTGTTGGGCAGAGGCAGCTTTGTTGAGTTATGGATGTTTTAATAGTTGTAGATTGAAGGGGAGGGACAAAAGTAGTTTTTCACTCCACCATGTTTCTGACATCACTCCTGGGTTGCAACTCTTAAGAGAGGTTTGTGAACTGAAATTGCTTTGGCCTCCTTTTGTCAGAATGCCTTTCCTTCCCATGGGAGAATAAGATAACTTAGAGCTTAGAACTTATGTTTTCCAATGTCAAGGTAGTTTGAGAACAAAACTTCTGTATGAATTCTACCCTACAGGCAGCTAGAAGATAGCATCTTGTGATCTTTCAGGCATTTAGAAATTGTTGATTTTATGAAGTTAGATGGATAATATTATTTAATATTCTTTAATGAGTCTTTTCTAACAATCTCTGTCTTTATTGAGTCTCCAGGGGCAAAAACATCTTAGAAAGATTATTGAACACAATTACAGAGAGTGAGCTGAAGGCATGCACTCTTCAAGGTTTTGTATAATTTTAAAGGATTAAAAAAATAGTTCAAGAGTTGTGATATAAGTGAAATGGGGATAGAATATATTATTCACACTGCAACTTAGATTTCAGAGAAAATGTAATTTTGAAAATTTGTTTTTTTGTATCTCTTAATCCCTTACCCCCATATTTCCCTCCCTCTGTCCCTCTCCCCACTGGTAGCCACTAATTTTTTCTCCATATCTATTTCTTTTTTGTTATATTAATTAGCTTGTTGTATTTTATAGATTCCACATATAAGTGATATCATACAGTATTTGTCTTTCTCTGTCTGACTTATTTCACTTAGCATAACGTCTTCCATGTTTATATGTGTTGTTGCAAATGGAAAAATATCCTTATTTTTTATGGCTAAGTAGTGTTCCATTGTGTGAGTGTGAGTGTGTGTGTGTGTGTGTGTGTATTCCACGTCTTTTTTATCCATTCATCTGTTGATGGACATTTAGGTTACTTCCATATCTTGGTAATTGTAAATAATGCCACTATAAACACTGGGGCGCTTGTATCTTTCTAAATTAATGTTGTTTCTTTTGGATATATACCTAGGAGTGGAATTGTTGGGTCATATAGTAGTTCTATTTTTAGTTTTTTGAGAAACCTCCATATGGTTTTCCACATTGGCTACACCAATTTACATTCCCACTAACAGTGTACAAGAGTTCCATTTTCTCCACATCCTTGCCAACATTTAATATTTGTGTTCTTTTTTATGATAGCCGTTCTGACAGGTGTAAGGTGATATCTCTCATTGTGGTTTTGGTTTGTATTTCCCTGATGATAAGTGATGTTGAGTATCTTTTCATGTGCCCGTTGGCCACCAGCATTTCCTCTTTGGAAAAAATGTCTATTCAGTTCTTCTACCTATGTTTTAATCAGGTTGTTTGTTTTTTGGTTGTTGAGTTGTATAAGCTGTTTACATATTTTTGATAGTAACCACTTATCGTTCATATTATATGCAAATGTTTTCTCCCATTCAGTAGGTTGTCTTTTTGTTTTGTCAATGGTTTCCTTTGCTGTGTAAAAGCTTTTAAGTTTAAGTAGGTCTCATTTGTTTATTTTCACTTTTACTTTCTTTGCTTTTGGTGACAGGTCCAAAAAATATTGCTATGATTTGTGTCAAAGAGTGTTCTGCCTGTGTTTTCCTCTAAGAGTTTTATAGTATCCAGTCTTACATTTAGGTCTTTAATCCATTTTGAGTTTATTTTTGTATATCATGTTAGAGAATGTTCTAATTTCATTCTTTTACATGTAGCTGCCTAGTTTTTCCAGAGCCAACTATTGAAGAAACTGTCTTTTCTCTATGTATATTCTTGCCTCTTGTTATAGATTAATTGACCATAAGTGTGTGGGTTTATTTCTGGGCTCTCCATTGATCTATGTGTCTGTTTCTGTGCCAGTACCATACTATTTTGGTTACTGTAGCTTTGTAGTATAGTCTGAAGTCAGGGATTGTGATTCCTCCAACACTGTTCTTCTTTCTCAAGTTTCTTTTGGCTATTTGGGGTCTTTTGTGTTTCTATACAGATTTCAAAATTATTTGTTCTAGTTTTGTGAAAAATGCCACTGGTATTTTGATAGGGATTGCATTGAATCTATAGATTGCCTTGGGTAACATGGTCATTTTAACAATATTAATTCTTCCAATCCAAGAACATGGTATATCTTTCCATCTGTCTGTGTCATCCTCAATTTTTTCCTCAGTGTCTTACAGTTTTCCAAGTACAGGTCTTTTACCTCCTTAGGTAGGTTTATTCCTAAGTATTTTATTCTTTTTCATGGGATGGTAAGTGGGATTTTTTCCTTAATTTCTATTTCTGATAGTTCATTGTTAGTGTATAGAAATGAAACAGATTGCTGTGTATTAATTTTATATCTTGCAACTTTACCCAATTCATTGATGACCTCTAGTAGTTTTCTGGTAGTGTCTTTAGGATTTTCTGTGTATAGCATCCTGTCATAGTGACAGAAGTAAAACAGTGATGGTTCTACTTCTTCCTTTCCAATTTGGATTCCTTTTATTTCTTTTTTTTTTCTCTGATCGGTGTGACTAAGACTTCCAATACTATGTTGAATAAAAGTGGTGAGAGTGGACATCCTTGTCTTGCACCTGATCTTAGAGGAAAAGCTTTCAGCTTTTCAATGTTGAGTAAGATGTTAACTGTGGGTTTGTCATATTTGGCCTTTATTATGTTGAGGTATGTTCCCTCTATGCCCACTTTCTGGAGAGTTTTTATCATAAATGGATGCTGAATTTTCTCACAAGCTTTTTCTGCACCTATTGACATGATCAAATGATTTTTATTCTTCAATTTGTTAATGTGGTGTAACACATTGATTGATGTGTGGATATTGAAAAATCCTTTCACCCCTGGGATAAATCCCACTTCATCATGGTGGATGATCCTTTTAATGTATTGTTGGATTCAGTTTGCTTATATTTTTTGAGGATTTTTGTATCTATGTTCATCAGTGATATTGGCTTATAATTTTCTTTTTTGTGATATCTCTGTCTGGTTTTTGTATCAGGGTCATGCTGGCTTCATAGAACGATTTCAGAAGTGTTCCTTCCTCTGTGATTTTTTGGAATAGTTTTAGAAGGATAGGTGTGAACTCTTCTCTAAATGTTTGGGGTAGAATTCACCTGTGAAGCCATCTGGTCCTGGAGTTGGGTTTGTTGAGAGTTTTTAAATTACCAATTCAATCTCATTACTGGTAATTGGTCTGTTCATGTTTTCTATTTCTTCCTGGTTTAGTCTTGGGTGCTTGCACCTTCTTAAGAATTTGTCCATTTCTTCTTGGTTGTCCATTTTATTGGCATATAGTTGTTCACAGTAGTCTCTTTTGATCCTTTGTATTTCTGTGGTGTTGGTTGTAACTTCTCCCTTTTCTCTTCTGATTTTATTGATTTGGGCCTTGTCACTTTTTTTCTTGATGAATCTGGCTAAAATTTTATCAATTTTGTTTATCTGTTCAAAGAACCAGCTTTTATTTTCATTGATCTTTTCAATTATTTGTCTCTATTTCATTTATTTCTGCTTTAATCTTTATGATTTCTTTCCTTCTACTAACTTTGGGTTTTGTTTGTTCTTCTTTCTCTAGTTCCTTTAAGTGTAAGGTTAGTTGTTTTTATTTGAGATTTTTCTTGTTTCCTGAGGTAAGCTTACAACAACTCTCATTTTAATCTAACAATTTTCATGGGTCAGAAGTCAGGGAATTGCTCAAGTGGATCCTCTGTTTAGGGGCTTACAAGGCTATCCATAGTCAAGGCTGGCTGTCTGCATTTTCATTTGGAGGTTTAGTTGGTAGCCTGCATGTAAAAATTGCTTTCAATGTTGCATTTGTCTAGATTGTAGAAATCTTTGCCTTACTCAATCCACAGACATTCAAGAGATTAAATTAATTAGGATTGACTGTAAAATCTTTGGTTATACCAGAATTATCATGTTATTATTTAGTTTAAATGACAGAGACAGAATCATATTCTTGATACCTTAGAATGAAGAATGTATGTGAAGATATTTTTCTAATCAAGAATTCATTGACATCAATAGAAATGAATCTGAGTAATGATTTCTGTGAAGATATATCTCTATCTATCTACGTATCCTATTTCAGGATATAATGGGACTTCTCAATAGATTTTTGCTAATATTTTTGGAATAAATATATTTATTCTCTGATTTACCCTGCATTTCACTAGCTAAAAGTTTATCTTTGAGATAGATTTTATTGAAGCAATTAATAGTTTCTCTTATATCAAGACATTTAAAAGTTGGTAGCTATTTAAGAGGAGAAACGTAAATAAACATACAGTTTACCGTTTACATGACATTTTTCTCCTTAAGAGATTAGTAGTCAGTGGAAAGATAAAAAATTGTGGTATCATCTTGAGAATCAAGTGATTTGAAAACCTGATTAATGTTGCTATTATAAATTCTGTTTAAGAAATATTTTTTCAGACTTCATCAAATGTCAAAACAGGGAGATGCCGGCCTTTAATCACCTACCACCATGTGCAAGCTGCCATAGCAGCAAGAAATAAACTGTCGGGCTTCCCTGGTGGTGTAGTGGTTGAGAATCTGCCTGCCAATGTAGGGGACACGGGTTCGAGCCCTGGTCTGGGAAGATCCCACATGCCGCGGAGCAACTGGGCCCGTGAGCCACAATTACTGAGCCTGCGCGTCTGGAGCCTGTGCCCCGCAACAAGAGAGGCCGCGATAGTGAGAGGCCTGCGCACCGCGATGAAGAGTGGCCCCCACTTGCTGCAACTAGAGAAAGCCCTCACACAGAAACGAAGACCTAACACAGCCATAAATAAATAAATAAAATAAAATTAAAAAAAAGAAATAAACTGTCATCAGTTAGTGTGATAGACCAGTGTTTTCTCAAAATACATTTAAAAATGTGAATTATAAGTAGTATATGGCATAGTTTCTAATTCTGTGCCATCAAGCTTTACAAAGTGTGTTGTTTGATGCATTTTCTTGGCATAAGGTATGTTCTAATTCCTGTTGCCTTGGAGAAAACTCCCATTAGTGTCTGCATTTTATTTTTTATCATTTGTCCAATGACCTTGGGAATGTGGTCATCAGGTATGAATGTCACTGTGTTATAACTTAATCCTCTTGCCTTTTTGTATCTATTCCTCCCAGCCTACTTTCTTCAAATTCTTGAATTAATTTTTAGCCACAAAATTAAAATATCGAGGTTTGAGATACACAAATAGGACACTGGGGGCAAATGAAGAAATAGTTAGACTTTTGGGATTTGAGAACTGGTATATATAACATGCATTGTATTTTTCTCTATATATAGTCAGCCCTCCATATGCACAGGTTCTGCATCTATGAGTTCTGCATCCATGGGTTCAACCAACTGGTAGATCAAAAATATTTGGGAAAAAAATTCCAGACCTTTCCAAAAAGCAGAACTTAAATCTGTCATGCTCTGGTAACTATTTACATAGCATTTACCTTGTGTTAGATACTACAAGTAATCTAGAGATGATTTAAAGTATATGTGAGGATTGCATAAGTTATGTGCAAATACTATGCCATTTTATATAAGGGACTTGAGCATCAGCAAATCTTGGTATCTGTGGAGGTGCTGGAACCAACCTCCCCAAGGATGAGGATACAAAGGGAGCAGTGTATACATGATCTTGAGGAATGACCTCATTGTGCATGGTTTGCTGGAGAAGTATCAAGCCTAAGGAAAACTGGGTACTATATTCTATTCCAGTGGTCAGTCTTGAACTGTGAGTTTCCTCATCAATACTTGAAAGAATTTCCTTGAAGTCCTTTTAGAATCCAAGCATACACAAGGAATTTCTGCATTGATTCCATGGTGCTATAACAAATTTGCTATGATTCTCATGAAATCCCATTGAATGAATGAATAAGTTGGTTTGCCAATTCTGGATAACTTTGTAGGTTTCAAGATGCTCATGAATTATACTCAGTTGGCAAAATCTTTTGATAGGGTAAAGAAATTGTGGGTGGTATTTGTGGTCGTATTTATTCTTTCTCCATATAGCTTTTATTAGTATTGAGTAATTTGACCTATAATTTAGTAACAATGTTACACACTTTTCTGTTGCCCTTCATAATTTATAGTGACTTTTGGGAAGTAGTTTTATATTTATACTTTATTATCATTCATTTGGAAAAATTATAGCCTTCTTATTTTAAAATATTAAAAGAACTAATAAAGTTTTTAAAAAATCATTGTGCATTGGGTAACATAAAATGAGGAACACCGTGTTAGGTGTAAGGATGATGTAAGTGATGGTCCCTGACCTCCCAGTTTATAGTCTAAGAGATACATGAGGGAAATTTTTGTCTTTGATTTTTATTTATTTTTATTATAAATGATTCTACTTTCTTGACATAAAGACATAGGCCATCATGAGGAATGCAGTGTATTTCAGAAATAGATGGTTAGACTGGAAAATATGACAACGTTTGAAGATATTTATTGGACTTAAGAATGCTTATAAGTTTGAACATGAGACAGAATCTGAGCATGTTGTTTTTTTAGCCAGAAGTTTTATAAATATTTGAATTTGAATATTTTTGGTTGGGGAATGCATTCTCCTGTTTTACACTTTGCCACTCCCTCCCAGCTTTATTTCCTGGCTTTGACTTCCTGCCTTGCCCCTTAGCATTTGAGGTTGCATTTCCTAGTTTACACTGCAAATATCAACGAAGATTATAGAATTATAGAATTTCCTGCTTGAGAGTTATAAATGACATTTTAATTTTAAATTGAATTAAAGATAAGGAGAATAAATCATATTTCCCAAAGCTAATATTCAATCAAAGTGTATAAATCTGGCTATACCAATGGGTATGCTGTGCTCATTCTGATTAGACATTTCATTCTTTCTAGTGGTTAGGGCTATACTGTACTAGTTGTAACATATTTTGAATATCAACCCTGATTAACATAATACCAACAGGGTGTATTTGTGTGTGTATGTGTGTGTGCGATCCATTTCTATCTAGTGCAAGCACTCTGCATGCCATGTTTTCTATGAGATAGAATCCTTCAACATCAGTAGGCTCCTTGTTTAACTTTGCTTCCTGCACTAACAAATGACTTTTTGTTCAAGGATGACAAGAGATCAACTAAAAAGAAAGAAGAATGTTAATCCAAGATGGAATAGACCTACCCTAATTGAAGAATGGTGAACAAGAATCTGGTCAATGAATTATAACCTCATTTTAAAATTCATTCATCCATTTGATAATTAATTCTGATCCATCTTACATAATCATCAGAGGCTTTCCCTGCAAAGTACATGAAGGTAAATGAACCTCTACTTGAAGCTTGACATCTATCTTTGGCTCACTGTTGAAGAACACATTATAATGAAGCAACAGACAGGATGCCTGATCTCTCAAGTTCGGTGAAGAAGCAAGAAAGATTAATAACACTGCTGTGTAATGGAATAATGTCAGGTACGAAACACTGTATCCTCTACCTTTGAAAGTGTTCTTTTAATCCTGTGGATTTACAAATACTTCATTTTCATTTTGCGATTAGAAAAAAATATTAAATTCTCATTTGAATATGATTTCTAACTTTAGTAAAAGTAGAGAGAAGGGAATAATAAAAATTCTTGTTAGTGAGAGAAGTTTGTCATTGGAGTTGCCTCTTCACCTTGTTAAGTTTCACGAATAAATTAGGAAAATGAAGGGCTTTACCATCAGAACGTGAAGCCAGTCCATAAATAAGAGTCAGGGGCTGATCCAAGAGAGTCTCCAGACATGCCTTACCAAAGATAAGAATAGTTTTCGCAGCCTCTGAAGTTGGTCCCTGTTGCTTACAGAGCCTTGGGCACTAATAGATGCCCCTTGGGGAGTACAGCGCTCTTTAGTGGTCACTTGCCATCAGCTACGCTCAGGGAACTAAGTATACCGCTGACCTCTGTGAGGTGTACTACCAAAAGTAAGTCACAATCCTGATAAGGAGTTTAGAGGGTGCGCTAATGAATGTTCCAATCACAGAAGCCTCTTTTCTTTAAACCTCCCTCAACCAAGGGATTTATGCAAATTTAATATCACCCAATTTTCTCAATATTTAAATACGACCCTTTCCTCCTGGAGTCTGGAATTCATCCAAAGGTAAGGAGTTGTGTTGGTTCTCTAACAAGCTCCAGAACAATAGGATTGGCCCTTTGGTGAAGTTCTGCTCCTCTCACTGGTTTTGATCTTCTTTGAGTGCCTTTTTCTATTTCAGTCACCACAAGTGGGAGATTTATTTTTTATTAAGTCTTTAACTTTTGACTTCTTAGTGAAATAAAATACCACCCTGCTAGAAATGGACATATTTTATTGTTAGCAATTGCTGACAAATGCAAGCTTATGCCTGTCTCCTGAAAGCACTCTATTCAACACTAAAATCAACATAACTCAAAACTCCCATCTCTTCTCAAGGCAAGATATTCACAAACAAAACACTTGCTACATAAATATACTTGGCAACTAGCAACTCCCATTTCCTCTATTCTGAAGGCAAAATAATCACAAACAAAAGTTTTAAAGAAAATCCGTATACCTTCATTTGAGGTTTAAGGATTGCCTTGAGTGCTAGAGACTGAGACTGATAGCAGATATTAGATCAGCAGAGTGAAGGAAGAGAGAAATGAGTACAAAGGGACCTGGATTTTTCTGTTCTTATACATTTAAAAAAATTCTTGACAACCCAGAATCATCCTTAGATCACTTACTTTTCTGTCTAGTTTTTTCTTTGTAACTTTAATTATCTTTGCTGCTGCCTGTGTCTCTTACCTTTTTAATGTAATGTCTTAATATTTAATGTTGAGATGTGCTTTTGGAGAGAGAGTGCCAAGGTTCAGCTGTGAAATCATCATTCATAGTGTAAGGAATCATGTGGCTGAACCCCAAGACATCAAATAGAAAATAGATTTATGACACAAAAAAGAAAAACCTTGGCCATTGACTTTTATAGAGAACAAAGATGAAATCTTTAATCTTTTAATCTTTACAGGAAAAGGACCTCCTCATTTAAAATAGTTATAGAGAAGTGAATTGCAAGTGAAGTGCTCATATACAAATCTAGGACTTCTAAAACATATTAAAATGTTTGTTCATCTTTTGTAGGCCTTGTATACTTCTGTCTCCTAAGCCAGCAATTGAACCTAGGTTCTGAATGTAATGGAAGTCACTATCAAATTTAATGCTTTATTTTCATAGCAAGTAACAGTCGTAACAGTTATTGCTGTTCCAGTAAGGAAGTCTAACTATTTCACATAAATGAAACACCACATAATAAGATATTAAATCATATGAAACAAAACTGACTTTTGAATCTATTGTCACCTAAGGACAGTGGATGGTAATTTCTCCTTATGATTCTATGGGTAGCTAATTTATTATTTTCTCATGTACTTGGCTTATTATAGAGCCCTGCAACCCTTTCAGAGCTCCACCACTTATTTGTCAGATCATTAACTAAAAATGTAAAAACTGGTTACTATTGTGTCATCTGCTTAAGTAATTACACAGAAATAAACCACATTTTTCTATCACTTTGCTTGGTATCTTCTGCACTCGTAGCCATAATACATTGCAAATATATAGTTTTCTCTTCAGCCAAGCCCCTGTCATTGTCCTTTCAGACTTCAACATTCATGTTAATGACTCTGATCACTCTGATCTCATCAATCTTTCATGTCTTCCACTCTAATGATCTTGATCTATTCTTTATTAAGTGTATAGAACTTTTCTATAGCTCAGATTCGACTTACTAAAGATCTGGAACACTGACATTATGTCTCTGACCATTCTTATCTTTCTCCTACTTCCATTTTTTCCTCCTCTTTTTCAAGTGCATTATGACATCATTTCCCTCACCTCTCTGAATATTTCCAAGACATTTCCTTCTGTTATTATTTGCTTCTCTCTGTATATTCTGAACTTAATGGTCACATACTTCATAGATGTACCCATTAACCATAAAATCACAAATATACATTTCCAGTTTAAACTTCTCTCCTAAGCTACAAACACAAATTTCCAACATGTTTCCTGAATTTCTCAAATATACTTTCAAATCAGAGATCTTGCATACATCTTCATCTTGCATTCTCTATTATACTTTATTAAGTCATTAAGAATAGAATCCTTGTCATCTCCATTTCTCTCATATTTTGTAATTATTTTTTCTGTCACCAAGACTTGTTAATTCTACCTATTCATAAAGCTTTACTCAGTGTTTCTAGAAGAAATATAATCTCCTTTATCTTCTTCCCTAGAATATTCTATTTATCTTTTTTGAAAATACAGACCATATTTTACAGTATTTTTGTTGGGTCCCAAATTTAACCCAATTGAACAGATATTTGTTGAGCATGTATTTTATGCCAGGCACTATGTTGAGAACTTTGAATATATCAGTGAACAAAACAAAAATTCCTGCCCTTATGGGAAGGGAGACAGATAATGAGTAATATACATCATAAGTAAGTTAGCTACATGGTATGTTAAAAAATGATAAGTTTATGAAAAAGAGAAAAAATGAGAGCTGGACAAAGGGAATCAGGAGTCTGGCTGGCATTGGGGGACAGGTTAAATTTGAAATAGAATGGGTAAGATAGACCTTGTTGAGGAGATAATTTGAGCAAAAGCATGAAGATAGTGAGGGGATCACCCATGTGACAATCTGGAGAATGAACTTCTAAGGAAACGAAAGAGATAGTGCAAGACCCTAGTTTTGAGTGTGCCCGGTTTGTAACAAGGGGAAGAAAACTTGGAGATGAAGTGAGAGAGATAGCAGAGGCTACATTATGTAGGGCCCTATAGTTCCTCAGGGACACTGGCTTGTACTCAGAACAAAAGGTAACCATTGGAGGATTCTGAACCGAGGAGTGACAAATATTATATTATTTACATTTTTCAGGGATCATTCTGGTTGCTGTGTTGAGAACAGACAGGAGGGGAGCAAAGGAAAAAACAGAAATCCATGCTAGGCATGATACAGAATGGAGCTAGGATGGTAACAATGAAGGAGTTCAGAAGTGGTCAGATTCTAATTATATTCTGAGGGCAGAGCCAATAGGACTTGCTGGTATTTGGGATATGGGTTGTGAAGGAAAGGAAGGAATCAACAAGAATTCCAAGAATTTTGACCTGAGAAACTGAAAGCATGGAATTGTCCTCACTTGAGAGAGTGGTAGATAGAGCAAGTGTGGAGGGTAAGATTAACAGTTCAATTTTGGATATGGTAACTTTTTGGATATAGTAAGTTTGAGATATCTCTTGGACAACCAAGTGAAGCTGCTGAAAAGATTATTGAATGTATGAGATTAGAATTCAGGAGAGAGATCCGAGCTGAGATGTATATGTATATATCTCATACATAAAATGTATAGCCATGGAACTTAATGAAGTCACCAAGAAGGAGAGAGTTTGGGGCTCTTCTACATTAAGAAATCAGTGAGAAGAAAAAGAATTATCAAAGGAAATGGAGAAGAAGTGATTAGTGATGCTGGAGGAAAACCAAGAGAAGATGATGTCTCGGATTACAAGTGAAATAAGTACATGGAGGGAATGCAAGTTATTCACTGCAATAGGGGTGACTTGAGATGAAGACTAAGAGTGAGTGCTGGATTTACTAACACGGAGGTCATAGGGAAAATAGTGTAGAAGTGGCAGTTAGTACTTAGAGAATCTCCAAGCTCAATACTATAAAGACTGCGGGAAGCAAAAAGAGAAAAAAGAAAATAAAAAAAATCCAACACTTGAAATGCTTGCAAGGGAAGGAGTATTCTAAGGGAATAATCAGCCTTTTGTAAAAGCTGGAAAATGAGGAAAATATTCAGAAATATTAAGATGGAGGGTTTTGATGATGCTGAATGGTGAATTTCAGAGGAGAGGGTGGAAGAGTTTTTGAAGTTTGGGTGGAAGTGGGGGAAAGAGAGGATGTGATTTGTATCTACTAGTGGAGATTAGGGTGCAGGTGATGGATGACATCTTGGGATTCTGGATTCTTATGGTAACATTATAGAGAATAAAGGGAATGATGAGATTAGTCTTGTTGGAATCAACACAGATTGTGGCAAAAGTGTGAGTTTTGGGGATAGGAAGTGGTTAGATTTTGGGGTTCCTTCTTGAATCCACTGATCTAGGGTCAAGATGATAGTTAAAGCCATCTTGAGATGTAGTCTTAGCCTCATTACACAGACTTCCTCTTGACCTCTGATAAAGGGGGTAGAAGATCTAGAGGAGGCTTGGTATTAATTCCAGTCATTTAGTTGAGGAACAAACTTATACCAAACCTGGAGGCTCCACCTTAACCCCTTTAATGAGATTGATAGCTGGGAAAGCTGAGCATCACTCTCTCTCTCTTATATTGAAGTTTAGTTGATTTACAATGTTGTGTTAATTTCTGCTGTACAACAAAGTGATTCAGTTATATACATATATATTATTTTTCATATTCTTTTCCATTATGGTTTATCACAGGATATTGAATATAGTTCCCTCTGCTGTTTATCCATTCTATATATAATAGTTTGCATCTGTTAATTCCAAACTCCCAATCCTTCCCTCTCCCACTCCCCCTTGTGCTGTTCTCTCTTAACTCCGGACCACAGCTGTAAAAGGCCTAGGGGTGCTGTGGTCCAAGTAAACAGAGACCATCTATCTTGGGTTTAGCCAATTATTTCCAATTGATTGGATGACCTGAGAGCTCACATCTGCTTGCACAGGGCCTGAGGTGCCTCTTTGGAGAGGATGTATGCTGAGGATAGAATGATACAGGCACAGTAAGCCAGGTCGATAACGAAGCTGGGTACTAGGAAAAGAGTAGGTTATAAATAAACATTGAAGGTACCGTGTTCTGGATGTGATATCGCAGTGCCTGTCAGAAACTGCAGAACACAAGTGCCATCTGGGAAGAACAGAATAGAGTACCTGGCAGACACCAGAAATATTAGTGGGGCCTCAGCATGGAGTCGAAGGCCATGCTTCAGCAATCAGATAAGAACTAGTGAAATTAGAGTTATTATTGTTAATATGAACTCCATTTACTACCAATAGACTAATGAAGCTTGGACAAATTTGTGTTACATAGCAATGAAAACAAATTTCTCCACTCTGCTGGCCTGTGAGCTTGGAGGGACAAGGTTATGCTTGTATTCCCCACTGAATGCAGTTTAATGAATTTGTTGAATTGGTTACATAAAACAATTAGAAATATCTTCTTATGCCTCTACATGATGTTGCAGATGCTTTGTCAATGTTCAGAAGTCTCCCATAACACTTTTGAGCGATCGGGAAGAAGAAAAGAAACCCAAGTTATGTTCATGGGACAAGTAGCCTCACTAACTGAGTCAATTATTTTTTCTAGCGAAAACAATGCAGGTCATACAAGAAATTTCAAATAAAATGTTACCGAATATGCTCTGACCCTTGTTTCACATCTTAAACAGTATTTTAAATACTGTTAAAATACTTAAATAGTATAATGTGACAAAGTTGTGAACATGAGGTTAATGACAAATAAAGTTTTGGCTTAAATTTCCTTATACCAGAGAAAAATGGTGAATTTCCGTAAGATTTCCTAGCTGACAGGCCACATACACAAGATAAGAGGGAGTAAAAGTGTAGAATAAATTAATAAGGCAACCAAATAAATACGGATGAGAAAGAAGACAAATTCATAAGGGTATGTCACTTAAGATTAGAAATTTGAAGAAATGGAAAAAAAAAAAAAAAAGAGAGAGAATCTAAAGATAGTAAGAAAGAATGGAGCAAGTGAAGACTTTCTTTCTCCAAGGGCCTTCTTTGACTATTCTATCTAAACGTATCCCCTTTTTATTTTCTAGTGACTTGGACGGTAGCCTTGACTTGTAGGTTTGTTTACTTGTTTGTGGTCTGTCTCCCTCACTAAGTGGAAAGCTTTACAAAGGCAGAAGCCATGCTGTGCTTTATCCATCATTGTGTCCTTACAACAAAGCACAATGCCTAGTGCATAGTAGGCACAAATATTGGTTGAATAAATGAATGAATGAACAAACGAATGAATGGGTAGACAGAATGTGTTATAAACTCATGATTTTACATTTTGATAATGTATCAGTAGCAAAGATAATTCCCCAAAAGTAATTTATTCAAATACAGTTATGCTTATCTGTCCCAATAATATAGATAAATACTCTTGGCATAACACAACAATTTCTGAGAAATCATTAGTGAGAAAATTGCACTTATTTATAGCCTTCTGGATATGAGAGGTGACCTAGGATCCTGCTGGGTAGATCAGAGAGATAACCTTAAGTTACATCAATAATCCTAATGTCAGAGTCCTGGTGACATAAAAGGTTCTGTGGTATAGATATAAATACAGAAAATAAATTATATTTAAAGACAAATAATTGGCAAATTATGCTAAGTCTAAGTTTCTCCAAAGCAATCCCATAAAATCACAATTTCTAGATAAGTGAGTTGGCAAAATTTGCTCTTTTGGATGTGCTCTTGCTCCCACATGGTCTGGTTGTTTCTATTATGGGATTGCATGGTTCATGAGTTGATGTCATACTGAACACTATAGTTATTAACTCAGAGAGCCTATGAGTTAGTCGCCATCTGTGGGAGGTAGACACTGTGTGGGCAGTGAGGTGTCAGATCAAGTCTTTTTCCTCTCTTCCATTGCTACTATCTTTAGCAGTTTAAGCAGTTGAAGATACACACAGCTCAGCCGTGAGCCTCCACACATTGTGTATCTCCTCACATTGTGACATCTCTGCTTCCTTTGAAGTTGCATTTTTATTATTCTATTCAAGAAAAGCAAATATCCTAGACTCTGCCTTCGGAGATTGAAAACTCAGCTAGAGTGACCATGAGTTGCTGCTTGCTGGTTTATAACTCTTGTTTTGGCATATTTATTAGTGCTGCTCCTTTTTTAAAAATTGATTTTATTGAAATATAGTTGATTTACAATGTTGTGTTAGTTTCTGCTGTACAGCAAAGTGATTCAAGTGTACATCTATATACGTTCTTTTTTAATATTCACTTCCATTATGGTTTATCAGAGGATACTGAATATAGTTTCCTGTGCTATACAGTAGGACCTCGTTGCTTATCCATTCTATATGTAATAGTTTGCATCTGCTAATCCCAAACTCCCAATCCATCCCCCCCCATCCTCCATCCCCCTTGGCAACCACAAGTCTGTTCTCTATGTGTGTGAGTCTGTTTCTGTTTCATAGATAAGTTCATTTGTGTCATATTTTAGATTCCACATATAAATGATGTCATATGGTATTTGTCTTTCTTTGACTTACTTCACTTAATATGATAATCTCTAGGTCCGTCCATGTTGCTGCAAATGGCATTATTTTATTCTTTTTTATGGCTCAGTACCATTCCATTGTATACATGTACCACATCTTCTTTATCCATTCATCTGTCGATGGGCATTTGGGTTGTTTCCATATCTTGTAATAGCTCCTCCTTTTGATCTCAAGAGTTTCCTGAGCTGAATTATAAATTAGCCCTAATGGGGAATTGTTCCTCAAGAGGCTGTTCTGGTTTCCAAAATCTAGAAAAGAATCACCAATTCGTATTAAATCATAGTAGACCCTGGCAAAGTACATGCAAAATATTCAGAAATAACAGTGCAGGTTACTGACACTCATTTTTGATAAAGTGTTTTAAAGCAGGTTTCTAAATATTCATGATTTATGGGTTTGTCTGACTGCTCCTAGGTATCACCACTGGTGGAAGCCAGGTATATCAGCTGACTTTAGGTGCAACTGGTAGGTCTCTTGACAATCTTAGGGATAATTCGTCAGAATCCATATCCTATATATCTCTCTAATAAAGCAAAATATAAATGAAATGTCCAAGTAACCCATAAATAGAGGAATAAGGTAGTTTATAAAATTTAAAGTCAGATTTCTGCTAGCAAAATAAACCCTATAGTATCTTACATGTCATCATTATTATAATATCAACCTTCATCCTCCTTGAGTGTACAAAATGAAAGTAACATTGATGAATGAGGAGGGCTGTTCTGTGTACTACGTATGAAGTGTGTGTGTGTGTGTGTGTGTGTGTGTGTGTGTATTTGCAGGCATTTTCTTCAGCAGACACTGAGCACTTGTTCCAGGCTACAACCTTCATCCTTCATTAGTTTCTTCAGATTGGAGGAGAGCAATTCTGAAGAAATGTGATTACCTTATGTTTATTCTTTTTCCTGTTAACTTCATATTATACACAGCAAAAATATTTCTTTGCCTTTCTATACCTTTACTCTGTTAAAGGTCAGTTCTTTTATGTTTGCCTCATGAAAAGAACTTGTACGGCAGATGGCTTTCTAAGGATTCACATTTTTGACTAAAGGCACATGTTTCCTGTGCATATTTTTACACCATAAATTAAGCAGATTTTACCTTTAATCACAATTTTCTTTCTTTCTTGATGAGTAAGTAGGGTACTGGAGGATATAATTTCATGAATCTTTGTTTTTTTCTTGTTTTTAACTAGAGTGAATATAGATAGTAAGTTTCAAAGGAGCAGGAATCATGCTCATTTTATTCAGCATTTATACTTAGCTCCCATCATAATGGATTGCAGATGCTAGCTGCCCAATTAATATTTGTTCAATGAATGAATTGTCTGGTGGGTTCTAATAATCACAGATTGAAGCCACAGTCATATTCTACAATCCCAGCCTTTGATTTTTTGATACTTTGATACTTTTACAACTTCTATTTTCTAAATAAGAATGATCTTTTCCTTAAAACATTCCACAAAATTTACTTTCTATTTCACTCAGGGTAAAGAAAATCAAGATAACATATGGATAAGGATGTAGAATAGTTTACTAGATCATTTGTTAGCTAATGTGATTCAAATTCTTGATTCAGCAAATAGTTACATTCACAGTCATTCAACAGTGAGATTTACCTTCAGGTTCATAAAGCCTATAATGTAGATATTTTCCATGAATACTGTGAGTGCTTCATTAATGGTTCTTTGTCAGGGGTGGGAGGGATAGTAATAGAAACCAACTAATGTTAATGATACATGATAAAATTTAACTTTTGCCTGTGGCACCAGGATGCAATGGGAGCTACACACAAAGAAAAGGTCCTATATTGAAATTTAAAAAAAATGGACAGTTTGTTTTTAAACTCTTGGACCTCTCTCAGAGACCATGACCCAGGCCAACTGCATAAAGTGATCCAGGGAAGAAGGGAGTTGTGAACTCTTGCCTTGATTTCCACTCCTCCATGAGAAAGAAGTGAGGGTAGTGCTACCTCAATAGGACAACTCAGAAACTAAGATGTATCTGCTGGTCTAGGTGAGGGGCTCTTGCTGTCAGCTGGTGGCAGCAAGGCAAAGAAAGAGAACAGAGGACTGTTTGAAATGTAACCCGCTCCTAGTGGCAGCTGTGCAAAGAATGTGTTCTTCCCATGCACCAAGAGTAGACCTCACAGGAAAGACAGAAGTGGTGAAGCCATTTATAATTCTGTCCAAGAGAACTTCCCAGATAGCTTGAGTATTCCAAGAGGGAGTTTTGTGTGGTATGAATTACCTGGATTCCTGGGAATCTGGGGGTCAAAGAGGAAAGGACTACCAAAAGAGTATGTGTATTTGTCACACTGCAGGTATTGCAGCCCAAGGGATTAGGCATGAGGTGAGAAGGGTCTTCCTCTAGAAAGTTCACAAAGGTTGTGATGAAATAGGTCAGCATCTGTACATCTGTCATTGAGAGGGGCCTATCGCCAGATGATCCCTGCACTTCTGGTGTGACTGCTCTTGACCCCAAGCCCTCTTTCCCAACTGGATTCAACCCTGGGGATGTCAGAAGCTGCAGTTAGCAGAGGAGACATGGTGAGTAGAGAAAGAAAGATGATGCACCCCCTCAGCTTCTCTCCCTTTCCACTTGTAAGTTGCTAACCATCAGTAGTAGCCTGAGAAGAAAACTGAGTTTGAATTATTACCTATGCCTTGATAATTAGAGAACTGAGGCAGTTTTTGGATTTTAAAATGACTGGCGGTCATTTTATACTTTAAATGAGAACAAAAACTTTTGGGGTTTACTAGAGAAAGAATTTTCATGCAAGGGCAAGAGAAAAGTTTTCTTTCACTGAATGAAGTTTAAAGGACAAGGGGAGATAAACAAAGTTGCACTTTGATTGCATCCCATAAGGCATGCTAGGTCAATTTTTCTGTTATAATAGTTTAAATGAAAAAGGAGAATTTATTAAAATAATTTCTTATTAGAACTCAATGTCAGGAAATATAGATGTGTCTCACACATAGAGATTACTGAGGACTGTAAGGCTATTATAACCTCATTTACTCTCTCCCAAATCATGTTTCTCCTTGCATCTCATCTTTACTCTCTTCTCTCTTTAGATCAACTTTCTTGGCTTTTCCATGTAACAGCTGTAGGTAATTGTAAAGGTCATTTCAGTTCAGGCACCAAAGAAATTAACTGGTGTCTCTAGGTTTCATTCCAAATATTGGTAGGTGGAGAATTCTCTGACCTTGTCTTGACTTGTATAACTCTACTCCTGTGGGTACAAGGGTATGTGATTCCAACATGACTGCAGGACCCACAACTGTGGGAGAGAAACAAGTTCTCTGAAAATAGGGGCATTTGTTGGCTAGGAATTCCATCTTTGTTTACTACAAAAGTATGCGATATAGAGGCCACAGGAAGAATGCTGGGAACTCAGGTATTGACAGTTTATCTGGGGTGTAAGAATATTACCTCAGAAATCTCAATGGTTATAGGTATATGTGTTTTATAGTATATTCTGCTAATTAAACATCTTAATAAAACTTCCTGGGAAGTGTACTTGTTCTGTATTTCAGAAATGTCTGGGATTTCTAGGAAAGGGGATCATACTAACTTGTAATTATCTGAGAAAATTCACACAGATTGTATGGATTGATGCATAAACTTGGTCAATTTGATCACAGTGCTTCATTTCCTTAATACAGTCTTGCGTTCTCACATGTAAGTATTTTGAGCTAAAGAGACAGATTTGGAAGTTTGGGAGGGCTGATGTGGTTAGAGTTCTTAGGGAAAAATACTGGAGAGGAAAGAGCTGCAGAGAGAGATTGAGAGAGAGAGAGAGAGGGCGCTCCAAACATCTTTGAGAGTCTGGGATCTTCAGCTGACTTCTCAAAGCAGTGGAAAAAAACCACCAAAAGGGAGCAATCAAAACAATCCCCTGAGCACAGAGAGGGCCAGAAATTGTTGGAATTCCCATCAGCCACATTGGGGCGGGGGTTGGGTAGGGTACCCAGAAGAGTATTTATTGCTTCATCAGTGAGGCAAAATTAACTCTAAAGACTGCTTTGGTCCCTTCTAACAAAGTTTAAAATAAATTCTTACAAAGATCAAATATTTTAAAGCAATTTAATTGCATCCCAGAATAGAGATTTGGAAATCTTTTAAAAAGTACTGGCACCTAAGATGCCAGTACTCCACTGGCATCTTAAGATAAAATAAAATTTGCAACTCCACTTTGCCCCTCATTTTGGTAAGTGCATACCCCTTGTTTCTGAAGTATTCTGAAGGGGGAATATTCTTCCCCTTCCCCTCATGGCCGGTCAAATAATTAAAATGACATAAGGCAGATTAACAAGAGAAAATCAAATTCTATTATGTTTGTAGGGGAATACACATAAACATGAAGAATTCCAAAGACAGTAAGGTAAGATGAATTATGTATGTCATTCTGACTAAGGAGAAGAAGGTAGGGGTTTGGGACTTCAAAGGGAGGTGAGGTAATTCACAGGAAGAAGAAAAGAGTTAATGTTTGGTAAACAAATGTCTGCTGGGCCATCTAGAGACAATGGAACACAGAGAGGACTTTGATCAAATGGGTCTTGCTTGGTTCCTCCCTGTCTACCACACCTAGTCCATACTTTACTATAGTGATAGCTCCTTTCCGGAAGAGGCCTTCTATCTTAAATTCTTTTAGGCAGTTACGGTGGAGTTCAAAGTTTCTTCCTGAGTCTTTTGGGCTTTGTTTGTTTTCTGCTCAAAATAATCCACAAGCCAGACTGGCATATTTTGCGGTGGCGTACTCTGAATTCCATCAATTGCATCCTGTCCTGTATGATTTTAGGATTATAAAATTCCGGTTACTATCCAGTAGGTCAATACAGCATCTCCTACAATTATCCCTGCATTAGAAAGAATAGCTACCAGTAAGTTTCTCACCATTTCTGCTGCTTCTTTCACCAACGCATTCCTTATTGCTTTAGGAAACAGTGTTGACCTTCAAGTGCATCCATGGAGCACAGCTGGTCAGCGACTAGTTTTTTTTTTTTCCCCATTGTATTAGAACGTCCTCCCTGGCATATTACCTCTCCTGATCTTTTTGCACCCTTTTCCACTAGCACAGCTGTTCTCCCATTTCTTGTTCTTTTAGTGTGGGCCATTGCTTTTTCTAGGCATCCAAGATGTGGATAACAGTGTCTTAGCACCATATCCCAGGGTCCTGCCAGATCACGAACTCCTGTGTCACTGGATAGTGTCCTCGTATGGATAAACTCTCCCTTACCTAACTTCATGCTCCACCTCATTGATCCAGCACGCTCAGTCTCCAGCTCCATACATATTCTCCTGGCTCCCCCCGACTCACATTCGCCAGGTCCTGCAGCTCCTTCTGCATCCCTGTTCTCCCTCAGCAGGCCGAGAACATGCTTGGCTGGGTTATGTAGTGATTTGACCCTAGTTATTAGTCTTGTAGCCGGGAGCGTCAGTAGGGTAGAATCTGAGGAGGGTGTGTGTTCTCTTTCAAGGCTCTGCATCATCTAAGAGCCAGGGCAGAATACTAAGCTTTGAGAAGGGTAAGCTACTTCTGCAGGGCTAGACAGATCTGAGGGGTCAAGATTCTCAAGTGTCTCAACCCAGATGTCCCCATTCCAAGTCTCAGGGTTTTATCTTGAGTGGCATACCTGCTGTGATTGAGAATTCAGTTTCTCTTCTCTGGACTTTTGCTTTCCTTATAATTCATTGTTGCACCTGATCTTAAGCTTTTTCTGCCCTCTGGCTGCAGTAGATAAGCATCTACTTTATATGCTTTATATGCTTCCAAGGAGGCCCTTTGATTTTGGTAGTTTTAAATTTGAGATTAATCCCTCTCAGAGTATCCTTGAATTTTTACAGTGCATCTGTAGTAGCCAGCAAAAGTTGTCAGATTCTATAGTTCTTATAATTATTTTCCCCCTAATTCTCTCAAATACCTAAGACACTGTACCTGTCAGTGCTTTCTGACACACTGTCTCATTTCAGTTTACCACAGGTAAAAGTTTTAATAATTAGCATGCCAGGAATAAGTTTTAATAATTAGCATGCCAGGAATAAGTATTCTATCTACCACCAATGAAGGAATCCTCATTATCAGCTTCCTCAAATTCCGTTTTATAATTTGCTTTCTAGGACCACTTGTTGGATTCCCCAGGGCACAGACTTGAGATGGAGATGTGCTGTTAGGAGGACACTGGGGAATACTCTTGGACACAATACCTAAAAGGGAGTGAGGGAAGCAGGATTGGGTTGGGGGAGAATTTGCACTGTGGTTGTAGTGGGTTTTATTTGAGTCCTTGGGGTGCTCTAGACCTCGGATTGTCTTTCAGAGTTGTCCCAAATTGAGGCAAGAGGGCTGAGTCTTCGTGTCTCTGCATTGATTGGTAGCTACTTCTTCCTTGGGAAGAAGTGTTTGTTGCCAGTCAACCCCCTGCACCTGAGGTTAATTCCTTGAGAGAGACTCAGCTGTAAGCTATCTGCAGCCAGCACTCCCACCCCCCGAGAATAACGCTGTGAGAGCCCAGCTTTGGTCTTGAGAGCAAGCTCTGGGCAGTGCAGCCCAGGAATCGCTCAAAACTTATATATACTAATACAGTTTATGGGCAGTTTCACCCCCATTTTACTTTTATTCTCAGAAAAAAACAAATCAAACATGGAGTTATTTAATAATATACCTCGAAAGAACCTTAAAATCACAGCAAGTTCAACGTACTCAGTTTTCAGATTAAGAATCGGAGGTGCAGGTAAGTCAAGTGCTTTGCTTGGGTGAACAGAAGATACAGATGCCGGGTTTAGAGTTCTGGTTCTCTGCCTTCACCCCAGTTTTCTTTCACTCTTATAATCTGTCAGGTCTAGAGAACTATAATATTGTAAGTTGTTTCCCATAGTTGAAAGTTTTAGAATTTAATCTTTACTGCAGTATACAATAGATGTCAACTCCGTGATTGTGTTTACCTCCCAAGATTATTTCTTCTTTCCCGCTTATTTTTGAGAGGCACTGTTGCTTTTTGTAGGACCAGGGTATTAAATAGATTAAGGTTTTAAGTTCCAGGAGGAGATTCGTGGTCATATATAACCTATTGTACTCTTTTTCTTGAAAATTGTTTTGGGTAAAGTTGTTTCTTTCCCCCTGCTTTCTGACTGTAACAAGAATCACCTGGGTAAAAGTGAAGGCTTAACAGAAATGGCTCAAATTCTGTTCTTTTGAAATGGGTTCTTTGTTGGATTATCTCAAGGTTGGGCACTAAGCACGCTTCTCCCATAAGGCTACCCTTGTTTCAACCAAAAGGCTATTTTGAATCTACCTGCTTTCAACAACAGGGGGTTTCCTGGCAACTGGAAAAGGCTCTGGTCTTTGGTCTCCCTGCTTGTTACTCCTCTTATTAGTTTGGTTTTCCTTAAAGAATTCTCTCTGAAATGCACTGTCTACTTCCAGGCTGAAGTGTTTCCAGAAATAAATTGTTTTCAATTTGATAAGTAAGTCACATAGTCTTTTACTGAGCATTTGTAATGTGCTAAGTGTTGGGTTATGTATAGGGATACTAAAATGTTCAAGATATGATCTGTGCTCTTAAGGAACTTGGTCTGATTGGGATACGATAAAGACCTAGAGAAATAATTTCACTATTAAGTAATATGTTTTACAAAGATGTGCACAGGGCTGTAGGTTTACAGAGGAAGCTGAGGAATAACTTTGATGTAATTGAGGCATTAGAAAGCCGTCGTATTGTCAGAAGGCTACAGTTCACATACTTATGGAGCAGTCAACTTGTTCTCCTAATTAGCATGCTAAGCAGGAATGATTTATAATGCTAGCTAGCAAATACTGTGGACCATGAAGGAAAGGGATACAGAAGGTGAATTTCCGTGCAGTGCTTAAGAATCAGGGAGCAGAGGGTCGAGTAGAGCAGATACAAGGCAGAGGTAAGATTTCGGTGGTGAGGAGAAACAAAGTGAATGAATAAATAACACGTGCTTTGGATGGCGAACCCCTGAAGATGTGGGAATCTTCTAAAAGGGAGGAGAGAAGCCTGGGAATGAAGGATAAACAGGCCAGCCCTGCTTAGTTTAATATGACACTTTCCTGAAATGTATGTTATGTTACATTACCTAAATCACCTTTGGATTTAGAATAAGTGCTAATATTAAAGTAATGTGTGTTCAGTATGTCTTTTTTGTTGTTGTTGTTGTTAAACCAAGACACATTCTTTTTTTTTAATGTTTATTTATTTATTTATTTTCTTATTAGTCATCCATTTTATACACATCAGTGTATACATGTCAATCCCAATCTCCCAATTCATCACACCACCACCCCCACCCCCAGCCGCTTTCCCCCCTTGGTGTCCATACGTTTGTTCTCTACATCTGTGTCTCAATTTCTGCTCTGCAAACCGGTTCATCTGTACCATTTTCTAGGTTCCACATATATGCGTTAATATACGATATTGTTTTTTCTCTTTCTGACTTACTTCACTCT
This sequence comes from Eubalaena glacialis, assembly GCF_028564815.1. Classification (NCBI taxonomy): domain Eukaryota; kingdom Metazoa; phylum Chordata; class Mammalia; order Artiodactyla; family Balaenidae; genus Eubalaena; species Eubalaena glacialis. Next base: position 99,307,951 of record NC_083719.1, read on the forward strand.
GTATGACAGTCTCTAGGTCCATCCACGTCTCTACAATGACCCAATTTCATTCCTTTTTATGGCTGAGTAATATTCCATTGTATATATGTACTACATCTTCTTTATCCATTTGTCTGTTGATGGGCATTTAGGTTGCTTCTATGACCTGGCTATTGTAAATAGTGCTGCAATGAACATTGGGGTGCATGTGTCTTTTTGAATTATGGTTTTCTCTGGGTATATGCCCAGTAGTGGGATTGCTGGGTCATATGGTAATTCTATTTTTAGTTCTTTAAGGAACCTCCATACTGTTCTCCATAGTGGCTGTATCAATTTACATTCCCACCAACAGTGCAAGAGGGTTCCCTTTCCTCCACACTCTCTCCAGCATTTGTTGTTTGTAGATTTTCTGATGATGCCCATTCTAACTGGTGTGAGGTGATACCTCATTGTAGTTTTGATTTGCATTTCTCTAATAATTAGTGATGTTGAGCAGCTTTTCATGTGCTTCTTGGCCATCTGTATGTCTTCTTTGGAGAAATGTCTATTTAGGTCTTCTGCCCATTTTTGGATTGGGTTGTTTGTTTTTTTAATATTGAGCTGCATGAGCTGTTTATATATTTTGGAGATTAATCCTTTGTCAGTTGCTTCATTTGCAAATATTTTCTCCCTTTCTGAGGGTTGTCTTTTGGTCTTGTTTATGGTTTCCCTTGCTGTGCAAAAGCTTTGAAGTTTCATTAGGTCCCATTTGTTTATTTTTGTTGTTATTTCCATTTCTCTAGGAGGTGGGTCAAAAAGGATCTTGCTGTGATTTATGTCATAGAGTCTTCTGCCTATGTTTTCCTCTAAGAGTTTTATAGTGTCTGGCCTTACATTTAGGTCTCTAATCCATTTTGAGTTTATTTTTTGTATGGTGTTAGGGAGTGTTCTAATTTCATTCTTTTACATGTAGCTGTCCAGTTTTCCCAGCACCACTTATTGAAGAGATTGTCTTTTCTCCACTCTATATCCTTGCCTCCTTTGTTATCAGTATGTATTTCTAAAGAGACTACATTTAATTAGGATTGTGTTGCAGTTTGCCTCTCAAATAGACAAATAAAATATCCTGCTATTACAGTATTTACATTTATTTTTGTATTAGTTTCAAATGTCACTTCCACTTCCCAGGAAATCCCCAAAGTAACATTTAATATTTTAAAATAAAGTAGTTCTTGAGAATGCATTATCCATAGCAAACTGTATATGTAATTACATTTGCTTTTGTCAGAGCAGGTAGTTTAGTGCAACTTATTTTTTTTTAGAGGGAAGGTAGGTTGAGGAACAGAAGGGTGAGAGAGACATAGATGTTGCTGCATCTCGCCATGTACCTGCTCCTTGCCTTTCAGACTCATCTTCATTATTTGTTTCCTTTTCCCCAATTTTTAAAATTTTTGAAACATTTTAAAGTACACTTGAATACCTTTCTCCTAGATTTCCAAATTGTTCACATTTTGGACTTTCACTTTACACATGTACAGCTTGTCCTCTTTCTCTTGTTTTCTCACAGTATCATTATGAACTCAGTTTTTTTTCCTTAAATTCAGTATGTTGTCCATTACTGTCATTATTTTTGCTGTAAACATCTGAGTGAATTAAAGAACCCTAATACTACCTGTAGATGTAAATACTCTATTTCAAAAGACTTCTATCATTTTACACATTAATATCTTAAAAGATCTGGGAAAAATGGGTTAAAATAAATCTGGTATATTCTATAGAGCCAAAAGAGCATAGGATACCCTGGAGTAATCCTGGGGTTACATAGGATCTTAGAAATCATTTTATTCTATTCTTCCCAAGCATTTGCACCCAAATACCATTTAGAATGCGTAAAACCAATATATATCATCTATAAGTCTGCAGCTTAATCTGAAGCTACCATAAGTAGGAAATGTCTTTGAAATCATATTTATCTTGTAAAATAGATCTAAATTTTTCTTTCTTCTCTATTATACACCAACTTTTGTTGAAGATTAATATTTTAAATATATTAAATATAAAAATGAACTCAACTATGAGTAAATGGATGTTCATTACAGCAGGGTCTGCAGCAGTGAAAGACTGGAAACAACCTGGATGCCATTCAACAGAGGACAGATTAAATACACTATAGCCTTACCATGGAATATTATGTAGCCTTCCACAAATAAGGGAAGAATTTATGTGGAATGATCTCCAGGAAATATTGTGTAAAAAAGACAAGTTTTGGAACAGTCTTTATAGGGTGGCTCCAATTTGTATAAATAAATATGTTACTCATTTGTGAAATTCCTGAAACAAATATGTATTGAGTACCTACTACGCATGGGATTATTCTAGGTTCTTGGGGTATAGCAGTGAATGAAACAAAGTATTCTCAGGGAATTTATATTCTAGTAGAAGCAGATAATAAATAAATAAATGAATGAATGAATAAATAAAATTATGTCCTGTAGTGATAGGTAATATTAAGGACAATAAAGCAAGTTAAGTATGATAAAGTTAAGGGAGTAAGGCTACTCTTCCCCATAAGAGTCAGGGATAATATGAGATTTCAGAGCAGGCCTTAAGATGGGTAGGAACAGATTGGAGAGGTTAAGGATAGGAATGCTATCTCTAGTTTTATCATTTTGAGTTTTGAGTCATGTAAATATTTAATGAAACTAAGATTAAATTATTATATAATTAGTAAAAATCCCTAAAATTAAATAGAAACACATATAAATGAACCTAATGTGTTATGAAATTGATAACTACACAAAGTAAAAATTCAAATAACTTTAAACAACCCTTTGTAGAATGCATTCAAAGGGCAGAATGGCAATCAAATCTTAAACTTTACTTAGCAGGTTTGCTGTAGGTATTGCTATTGGTATTGTAATTCCAAAACTATTTTATGTATATTAGAAGACAAAGAAGGTGAGTTTATATATTGATCTTTTTAGGAATCAGGGTTTTCACTGTTAAAGAAGGCAGATTACAAGAATGGTATTGTAGAATATGAAGGCGACCCTGTGTTAGGGTATGAGGAAATAGGTATACAGTTTTTTTGAGCCTTGAAGCTTATACAATTGTGGAGAATCTCTTTAAGAAAAATTAGAAATAACAAAATTAGGTATAGAACATTAGAAGGAGCTCATTAGCTTCACAGTGAACCTTTAACTGATCTGGTGGTGTTGACTTGGACTTGAAAGCATAGGTGTATTTTCTTGCTCTATGAACTGGAAAAAGTCTAGATATAAGAATACCCTTACAGCAATGAACACACCTAGTGCTCAGAATTTGTTTTCTAAATACACTCACCAAGAGAAAGAAATGAGGGTCTCTAGAGAAATGGCTGACCCAGGTCGGGGGAAGAAAAGTACAAGGAGATCCTGTCACATCTTGTGCCAGATGCAAGAAAGTGCTCCAAGACTAACGGGCTCATATCAAGATGACACAAGAAGTAAAATCCATAAGCTTTTTGTCCAACTTTGCTGTTTATATTCACATACTTACATGCTAATACAAAGCCACTTTCCCCCAAGTAATCTTCAGGTCATTGTTCTGTGTCAGAGGGAACTGATGCCCTGACAGCCAGAGAGACTAGGGAGCTGAGTTTGATCAAACTGGGGGGAGTTGAGAAATTCTCATAGGAGAAAGGGCCCAGAGCCATTACTCAGGGATGGGCTTGCTTGTGCCTCATCGCAAAACTCGCTGTGCTTTTCAGAGAATCCGTAAATGGGTGAAATTGTCTCCTTGTGAATATCTTGATTGGCTCTTTGCTAGCTGTCGTTTACCCAAGGGGGCAAAAAAAATGGTTTACTCTTCTCAGACAGTTTTGTTCTCTCCTCTTCTGCTTTTGTCTGTAATTAAAGAAATTAATCTATTTATTGGTTTCCCTTGTATAAAAATAAAATGGCTCACTGACAGATAATGTCTTAAAATTATTCTTTGACATTTCCTAAATTTGTTTTAAATTCATGAATCCTATTATGTCTGAAAACCAGTTGTACCAAAGAAAATAGTTCCTTTTTTTTTTTTTTTTAATTAAAGATGCTACAGGAACAATAATCACCTTCTTTCCTATAAGGACCTTTTTGGAGAGTTAATAACTAGCTGGGTTAATGACCTTAAAACTTTAGGAACATCAGTTTTCTCATGTACTCATTAATTCTTCCAAAATGCCCAAGACTGAAATAATTAGCATTTAAATAAAAGCAGAAATAGGGAGACCCAATAGGATATTGGCGAGATGTCAGAAACAGTATTTAGAGTGAAAATTATGAGAAAATACTGAATACATGTGATGAATTGGTTGGCCTATAAAAAGAACTGAAAGCAAGCAATTACTGGAGTAAAAGGAAAAGGGGAACAGAAAATAGCAGGGGTTGGCCAAAGGAATAATGACTGGGTAGTTCAGTATTATTCAGAGTGGGTAAAAAAAAAATGCTCACTTAAAATGATAGTGGGAAATAGTCTAAATATAATCCTGGTGGAAATTTCAGCCAGGTTTGAATACTGCACAGCTTTTGAATACCATATGTAATTGAAAGTCGGCCTTCAGATACAATGTTACCCTTAAAAAAATGGGCCTATACATTAGGGAGTAATAAAGGATAACATTCTGAAGAATGCTGCTACCATGAAGCTTGATTGTTGTTAGAGCCTCCCTTTGATTTGCATGGTGGTAAATTAACATGAACATTTTTTTGTGTGATGGTCCAAAAGGAGAATATATAGAATACCATTGAAAACTCAGATAAATGAGAGAAAATGCAGAATTCACTCACGTCCCCCAAATCAAACCCATTATATCATATCTAAATGAAAACATAAGTATGCTGCTGCTTCCCAGGAAGGCATACCTCATAATGTAGAATAAAATTGCATTAGAATGGATCAACATTTCGTGAAATTTGAAAAAAAAAAGTTCTTTAGCTTGTTTAACTGAGGCTGGGCTTGTCATTAAGAATATAGAAATAATCTAGTAGAATCTGAAGAAATTGTGATATCTTTAGGAAGACTACTGGAAAGCTGATGAGACATTTATCTGATTTGGAGTTTAAGAAAATTGGACCAAGAATACAAAGAAAGCCAGAAGGGCAATTACATATATAGACTGAATATTGTTACACAATTGTACTGTCACTCTTAGCACTTAAACAAATGATTACTGGCAGAGAATGATGCATTTGAAATTCACTCCGTGTTACTCTGGAAAAAAGTTCTGAGGCAGACCATAAATCTTGTGTGTATGCTTAACATAAGCTTGGGTTCTTATTATTATTTTGGCATTACCTCAGTCATTCTTAAGTTACAAAATCATAGAATCAGAGTTGGAAGGACATCTAGAGATGTCAACTAAATTACTTCTCTGCATCAATTTACCTACATTTTGTCTAAACATTTCCAAGAACAAAACGTTTCACAACTCTCTCAAGGAGATTGTTAAATCATTCCAATGTTTATAAGCTCTCAAAGCTAGGCATTCTCCATCTGATTGCCGTATTTACCCTCATTCCTCTGTTCCCTGCCTTCTCCTCTCCCACTCCATCCAGCTTCTTATATTTTGGATACTATTTTTCTTTCTTCAAGTAAATCTGTTTTCCTTCTTTCTGCAACTCTATGCCAGGTTTTATCTAATGTCCCAGTGCCATATTTGTTTCTCTTGTATTTCTTCTCAGCATCCCCAGATCTTTTATATTTTCTCCTAAATCCTCAGTAAGCTTATTTTATTGTCTTTTGGATTGAGAGCAAATGAACCAAAATACTACAAATCAAGCTGGGGGGAAAAGGAGGGATTGGAAAGTGTGAATATCTAAAGAAGTATTTTCACTAATTCCAGCATGTAAAGGTATTCTTGCAGGCTTAGGAGAACCTCAGTGGGGATGACTGCCAACCTCTCTCTTAGGTTTACTTACCCAGGCAAAATTGTTGGGGATGATCTCTGGCCAACACTAGTAGGATACATAAAGCTCTCTGTTGGAAAGTTTACAGAGTCAATTAGAGTTCACAATATTTTTTTTTTTTAAGTATGGTTGAGGGACTCATTTAATGAATTGCATTTCAAGATGTTTCTATTCTTGTAGGGACTGCCTGTAAAAAATTAGCAGGTGGCACATTAAGGCCATAGGAGATTGTGCACTTAAATAGGCATTTATTTGGGTGTATATTTTCCATCTAGTAGATTACCACATCAGTTTAGGGGTTGTACTATTTCCCAAATCCTAACTTTATAAGTTCTACAACATTTTCTAAAAAAGAGTCATTACTTCTTATCTAGAATCACTATCTATAAATTGATTTACAAATAAATCCAGTGATTCTTCTTTTGTGAGCTAAATTCTTGATTTATTTATATGGATAATGCTAAAAGAGTCCTGTTGAGTTTTCACCATCAAGGCAGTCCCTTATTTGTTTAGCATAAGTGGATAATTTTGTGCTAAGTGAAGAGCACAGTTATTTCCAAAGTCTCTGCTCCTGATAACTATAAGATTATATTCTAAAAAAGTCATATATATTCATTAATTTTTGGATAAAAATAAAAGCAGTATTTTCATTTATAATATTTTTATTAATAGAACTTCTGTAGCCCAATTATGTTTATGGAGATTTACTACTTGCAGGATGTATTCAGTACAGTACAGTACAGTATCAGTGTCTATCAGATAAGAATTTTATTGTAGAAGTAATGCAGAGGAGTTTGGAGTTTGGAGTCAGGGCTCAAATACACTGGACAAGGGTTTTGGGAAACATGAATGAATCAAGAGGGTAATTGAAGAATTCTTCATAACTGAAGAAATAAATGTATCACTTAATTAGATTGTGACAACAAGGTTAGCCCTGGCAGATAACTGGACAAAAGCCACTCCCTTTTTTCTGGAAGTGTGCATGTATGTTTGTGTGTATGTTCTGTGTGTTCGTGTTCTATTCTATGGGATGATGAAGTATGAATATGAGGTAGGGATAATGAGTGCCCTGGTTAAATGGATATTTAAAAAGAATAGTTTTTTCTGTACCATCAACCCATAAAATCTATTCTGGAGCCTGAAGCTGCAGCTTGTTATTATTCCTGGCTTCTGTCCTTAAAAGCCTATCTTCTAGGTAAGGAGATAGACAGCTTTTTCTGTAAAAAGCCAGATAGTAAATATTTTCAGCTTTATGGGCCACGTGGTTTCCATTGTAACTATTCAACCATTGTTATAGCTTGAAAACAGCCATAGACAATACAGAGACAAATGGGCATGAATGTGTTCCAACAAAACTTTATTTTTAAAAACAGGTGGCAGGTGGGGTTTTTGCCCAAGAAGTATAGTTCACCGACCTTTGTTACAGATTGGTGATTCCTACCCATTAGTCAGCTCTGTCTTTCCTAGAGGTCCTTAGATCATTTCAAATTCTGCTTTAAGAATGTTTTGAAAAGACATTTTTCAGTCCTGTTCAATCAAACCCAGAAGAACCGTATTGCAGTGTGTCCTTTCAGTGCCAAACAGTATCACATTGGGAGCATGAATGGGGTACTACCTCTCTTCTGGAAGTGCTGGAATGACTCCCAGAGAAGAAGGGCTGCAGTGTGTGGGAGAAAGAGCTATGGCACAAGACTAAGAGAGCTTGAGGTCTAGTGTCTATCTCTGTGACTGCAGGCCTGGGTTTCCTCAGTGCCAGAGGAGGATATTGGGACTAGACATTCTACAAATTCTCTACTGGCTCTAGGATTTTACAGCGCTAAATTAAGGTTCTTGGCAAAGCTGATTCTGTAGGCAGTCTTGGATCTTCGTTTCACTTTCAAGACATTTCCTCAGACAGAGCAAACAGCAGACACTGGTAATTTTGAATGGGAACACATTTCTTGTTTCTACCTTAGGAGGTGATGAGAACGATCACATTTGGGCAGTTTTTCACAGTTTTGGAACTTGCCATACATTCATTGCTTATCTGCGTGAGACTAACATTGCCCTTGAAGATAATTGTGGATAGAATCAGGAGTATTTTTCTTTTAAAATTTGTAGCTATAATGCACATTAAAAAAAAATTGGCTTACATTTTTGGTGTGATATATTTCGTCATTTCTAAGAACCATGTTTCTTTGTACATTTTAACATGTGTGAGATCAAAAGGTGTCATGCAACTGCTGTCGTGTAGGCAGCAATTGTGATGTATTTCTTACTGCTCATATTTGAGCGTACAAATTTATATCAATAAATAGATATATAAATATCGATATATAATCTGCAGCTTGCAAGAGAATCCTGAAGACAGAAATGAGGCACAATAAAAAACGCTGTTTCACCAAGGCTCTTGATGCCACAAAGGGATATTTTATATGGAAAATTATGGACTTTAATGATTCTGAATTGATCAGTAATTTGGATTCTAAATGTGAAGAAATTTTAGAAATAATTTATTATGTTTATATTTCTTTTTACATAAATACCAGTGATTTAGTAAACATTTATGTCTAAATAAATTCAAATGGGTTCTTTTTATAATATAAAATGAATCATAGTAATAATGAATAAAGTGAATAATATCGTAAATCAAATATACCTCAATAAAAAATTTTTTAAAAAATTGCAAGTGATGAAAAGTATTGTAACATAATTTAATTATCAAAGGTATTTTTTTTGCTCTTAGTGGTACATAAAATAGTGGTGTGTTCTTATAATTTATGACATCTTAGATTTATAAACATGGTATTATTAAGTATGATGAGAAATTTTTGAGAATTTAGAAGAAATATTAAGAATTAAAAAGAGAATTAGGAGGTAAATTATGGCAAAAAAATATTTTATATTGCCTTCCAGCATTGAGAGAGGGAAAGAATGAGAAAAATAGAGATCTTGAAGTACTTTTGCCAGTCAGAAAAGAATGCACTAAGATTACCAGTGGAATGCTACAAAGCCCCTTGAAGAACACTGACCTTGCCCGTCTTTTACCTCAATGTCTCTAGCACCCAGAACAAAACCTGGCAAAGAGCTGGCTGCCCATAATTTTTTGTTGAGTGAGAGAATAAGTGGCCCCTAGAGCAAAATTGGTATATGGGAGAAGTTGAGGCTATGCAGAGCTTCAGAAACAGCCCTGGTCCCAAATTTAAATCTTCCTTTGGCTTTGAGGGTCAAGAATGTTTATAAAAGTTACTCTTACACTTGATCTCTGAGTTTGTTATATAAAGATGCATGAGTCAGTAGCACTGATACTCAGAATTACAGGTGTTTGTACTGAAAAGTAACTCAGCTATTAAGATTTTGGCAAAACACTTTCTAGTAGTATTCCTTTATTAAACTGTCCTTGAAGCATTAGCCTGAGAGAAGAAACCAAAAGCCAAGTTTCAGTTTCTGTACCAGTTATGACAGAAGCAGATGCTAACTATACAGAATTCTTGCAGAACTTGTTTCCATATGGTCTCCAGTATGCTGTGTTCCTGCAATTTTTAGAGTATGGAATACTTTGGGAAGCTTAGGTGTCATCACCACCCAAGCAAAACCCAATTCTTATAAAACTTACAAAAGTGTCTTTTGGACTAGAGAAATGAATTTATTTTTTAAAAAATAGATGTTAAGATGTTAAAGATGAAAGCTTTGCTGGGGTGGATATTTAGAATTTTAGTATATACACATGGGTCTTAGCTTTCTTTAAGATCCTTCTTATGAAGTTATCTAAGATATCTAATAAATATATCTAATACATATGAAATTATCTGATTCTAATTGATTCTAAACCAATGTTGTGTTCTTTGACATAGTAACTCTAGGAATAAGTAAATATATATACAAACATATGTATTCAGAGTTTAGTTGAGGAAATGATGGCAATTTATATTAAGGAATTAGAATATTGTATTGTATTGTATATAATGTTGTATATATAAGAATTAGAATTTTGCGGAGAATTTTTAAGTGATAGAGAAATGCTAAGGAGCAAAAGATCAGTGAGGGCAAGATGACTTCATCAGAATTTTGGCAGACCAAGCTGGAAGGGTTGAATATTCCAATCAAAGGGGATGAGTGAAATCTCAGAGATGGGAATAGTGTACCTTGATGCAAAGATGAGGCAATTGTTGTGAACACGGTGGAGAGCAAGAATCTGGGAGTAGAGACAAATAATTAGTTGAATAAAATTAAAACCACTGATAGAATATTCCACAAATAATGATGGCATGCACACCATGCACTAGGCTCTATCCAGTTCTGGTGAGTCAGTGGTAGACAAGACAGATGTGATATACTGCCCTTGTATGACTTACATTCTAGTTGAGTGCAGCAAACAAACAAGTAAGCAAATACATATAAGAAGCAAGTTTGTGGTAAGTAATGGTAGTAGTAATGCTACTAATGTGATGAAGACAATATGAGCTAGATGCTACAACAGTGAATATTGGAGATGGGAGGATTTTTTAGGTGGGGGAGTAAGGGAAAATATCTCCAAGGAGTTGACCTTCAAGCCAAGATCTAAAAGTTGAAAAGGAGCCAAGTAGATGAGGGGGGTGAGGAGAGAACAGATAACACAGAAAGAGATTGATGGGTTCTAAAAACTAACAAAGTTAAAGCCTGAAGCCAAGTAAGGAAGGGGGCAAGTGGCTCAGGATGAATTAGACAGATAGACAGGACCCAGTTAATGCTGGACATTGAGGAGCAGAGTAGAGAATTTGGATTTTGTTCTTAGGTAATTAATAGAACTTCTTTGGAGGCTTTTAAGCAGGATCATCAAATATGACCTATTTTTTATAAGATTGTTCTGGTTCTTGTGTATACAGTAAATTGGGTGGATCACTCATCATCATCACCATCATCATCAAGCTACTACCTATATAGGCTTGCTGTAGTCTGAGAGAGAGATGCTAGTATCTTGGACATGAGAGTAAAACAGATAGGACTTGGTGATAGGTTAGAGCTTAATTTAGGAGGGGAGTTGGCAACAGAAAGGGAGAAGTCAAGAATGGTGCCAGATTTCTTAAGCTGGGTTACAGAAAGTATTAAATGTCAGATAACGAGGGTCTGTGTTGATAAACAGGAAAGTCAAGGAACACAATAATTTTGGGAAGTGTGATAGAATATGCTTGTTTAAAAAAGATGTGTTATGTTATAGGGAATACTGTACCAGAATTGCAAAATCTGAGAATCAGGAAAGTCTGTGTGATGTCTGCTACAGTGAATCCTCTGTGAAAAGCTAGGGGCTTGGGTTAGGCTAATGGCCATGGGATTAGAAAAGAAAACATAACCATGAAGGATATCGTTATGGAAGATTTTTGTCTTTTGAAGCTTATTGGAAATGAGAAATGAATCAGAAGCGTGTACCTAAGACAACTGTGGAATCTTTTGTGTGACCTGGATATAGTTTTTAGTCACTAGGGCCTTCAATTCTGTTTCCAGGAGGTTCATGAACTCTTAGGCAGGGCTGAACCTAGTTGCCTGGACCAAACACCTTCAAATTAGCAGCCGCCCTCCCTCACCGTGAAATGTATCATGCACAGAATTGAAATTATACAGTTAAAACTCATATCCTGCTCATGACTTAGAAATAAAAAATGCATTTTTTATTAAAGTTCAATTTAATATTCATTGTGGGCTTATTCTAAGTCAATGAGGTGCCAGGGATACAATGGTGGCAAAAAAATAAAAATCGTGTACCTTTACTGTTACTTTGGAAGATTCTTTGTACTTTGTGACACACAGACCCACAGTGCAAAATGGAAAGAACATATATGAACATGTTAAAAATAACGTGACTTTCCATAAATTTCCCTTAAATGTCAAGTCATCAAAGTCAAATATCCAGAGGCTTCATTTTCTGGGGGTGGGGATGATTTTTAAGGTAACTGTTGTAAAAGCCTCCTGAAATTTCGTTCCAGTTTGTATTTTGAGCAAAATGATTTCAAAACATAACCCATAAAAATATCAAATGGCAACAAAAATAAAAATGTGTGTTTTCCTTTATTTAACACATATTGAGTGCTAATTTTCTGTTTTCTGCAAAGTACGGATAATTAAGCTTTGTAATTGCCCTGCAGGAGTTTGCTGTCTGCAGCAGATAGTGTTAATGTGCCATTTCCATTTTCACACAGGACTAGGCCACGCCAAGTCGGGAGCTGGGAAAACTGCTTCTTTGAGGGGAACTTTAAAAGTTGTTTAAACGAAAACAGAAGCAGAGGAAGCTGTAGGCAGCTAGGTGGAGTGAAATAAAATGCATATGTTTGCACATAAGACAGCTTTGTGGAACCTCAGGGTGGGAGATCAGCAAGAGGGCAAGCTGTGAATGAACCCATGATAAACTGTGGAGAAGTGGCCAGGCCCAAATGACGTGGCACCAGACATACAATTCAGTCTTTGTTGGGAGACTTGAGAAAATAGGCTGAGCATCTTGGCTATGAACACCAGAGCCAAGAGAGTTATTTTCATGTCTAGAGTAGAGTGTGACACTGTAGGAGGCCAAAATGAAGAAGGATTTGCTCTCTGAAGTTACTGCTGGCAGATAAAGGGGAAATTGTAGTTGCCTAGGTGAGAAATGGTCAAGTCTAATGCTGAGACAGTGGCAGACTGATGAAGAAAAGGAGGGTGTGGAATTATCAAACCATAGCATTTTAGAGTTAGATGGTGCCTTAAAGACAACCTTCCAGATGAGAAACTGAGATTATACCTTTTACTATCTGAGTCACATTGAACCAGTTTCCTAATGCTGCTGACGGCCAGTTTTATTAATCTGTGAAATGGTGTCCCGGTGCTGTTGGGACTCCACGGACATCGTGTATGTGTGTTGTAAACCACATAGATAGTAAATAGGAAAGGTATAATTATAGGAGACATTTAAGAAGTGATAGATTTTGGCAATAGACTCCATGTACAGAGTGAGAGAAATGAGTCAGAGTTTAGTCATTAACACATTCTGTTCTTTTCGGTCATATGTATTTATGAGACTCTATAAATGAGGAGGATTAACATTCACTTGACTGTTAAGAGGCATATTGGTAAAACAATTTTCTCTGTTGGCCTTCTGTACTATAACTCCCAAACATTCCATAGCTGGAAAAGCAATCATTTGTGTTGATTTTTTTATTGTGTTCTATCATTTGTTTAGCACAAGCATCAGGTCATTTGTTCCTCTTTTACCTTCTGAGCTAGGCTGTCTCTGAATAAAAGATTTAATTTTGTGTGAAGATCTTGGCCTGGTTCTTCAGTGTCATCTATAGATGTCCTTGTCACCTTCATTGGCTATGTTTTGCTTTTGAGCACTTAGTATAGGGCGTTTATTTTCAGCAAAGTGTTTCACAGAATCATTAGGCAGCTCTTGTTTCATATGTACCATTGCAAAAAAAAAGTACAGGTGCTGTTCTTCTGTTTGCTCAAAGAAACCTTGGATACACCCTCCAATGCATAGCTCAGGACCCTGACCCCAAATCACCAACTTGTGAGCACACTGCTGCCTATGTGGCAAAAGGATGTTTTAGTTCCAAATAGAAAATTAAAAAAAGAAATTCCAGCTTATTGGCTAAAAAGACTGGCTTTGGCAGCTTGCTTTCACTTCTGCTAAAGGTGTATTTAAGATACATCAATTCTAAAATCTGTCTTCACCCTCACAAAACTCCAGTATCGGTATATCTTATTGCTACAAATTTACAGCATGCCTTCTGAATAGGTCCCAGGGAAATAGAAGAGTCCTGTGACAACTATTGGTGCCCAGATGAGTATCCTGCCAAGACCTAGCACCAGCCTAAAGAGATCAGGCCAATTATAAGACTCAGATGAGCTCAAAGAAACTCTGCTTCCTAGATTTAGAAGCAAGGTTAATAGGTTCATGAGCCACCCTATAAATCTCACACAACATCCTGTCTCTGTAGCATTTCAGTGAACCTGAACATTTGAGTCTCTCAATTGAATTAGGGGGGAAAAATCCATTGTATGTTTATGGAGGCAGAAGTGATAACTTTGCCAAGTAGCAGGAGCAGTGTGGCTCCCTGGAGCTCTCTCCAAATCTACTGGTGGAGAATACATCCAGTTTGGTAGGTATTTAGCAATATCTCTTAGACATCAAATAAAAGCAACGTATCATTTGGGTCCTTCTAAGAACCTCAGACTCAGGGCAGACCCCAAACTTGAGCTCAGAAAGCTTCACCCGTGTTTCTCTTAGCCATATTTAAAGATTTAGTTTGTCTACCTGTCACAGTGTTGTCCAGAAGTATTGGAACACTGTGTTTCAATACACTGGCAAAGTACTTTCTCTGCCTCCCTTGCAGATGGGATTATTCTACATGATCCCAGCAGGCTAAGTGTGTTTATTTGTTCTGTCAGCAATCTCACCACCATCCAAGGGATTGTTCTGTTCTTTTTGTCTTTATTCAACAAACATATGAGTGCTCCTTCTATGCCACTCTCTGTGATAGACTCAGTATGTAAATTGTTATTGTTGCATAATGCTAGATAAGCACCCTCATAAAATATGAACCAGCTGCAGTGGGCACAGAGAGAAGAGAAGCAGATTGTACAATTGGGGATTTGGAATTTTGGAAAGGTGTAGTCCATTCAAGAAACTGCAGACAGTTTGGTGTGGGTGAATTATAGGATCAAATAGGCAGAGATAAGTTTGCTGAGTTCCATGCCAAACCATAAGGGTCTGCTATGCCATGTGAAACAAACTCATGAGTGCCCCACCCATCTTCCCTCAGCCTTCCTGAGTTCACCTGCAGCTGAAGGATGAGACAGTGTCTGGAACACTGATGCCTTTCCATCACAGAAGTATCTGCTTCTCTCTTTTGTGCCTGAGATCTTTGTCTATACGACCAGGGAAGATGGCTCCCTTTCAAGCAGTACAGATTGGGAAGGGTGTTACTATGTCTTGGAGCACTCTCAGCAAATGGGGGGGGCGGGTAGACAATGACTAAATGCCCCAGTCCCTATACAGTTTTAAGATGTGGTCCACACACAGAGTCTGCAGTGGAACTGAGCCCCAGGTACCTTCAGAGCTAACCTACTTGTTAACACATCCTTTATAGAATTTTCTCCATTCCCTGTCTCACTTTTTTCATTCCATCATTTGTGCATCTTGGGCTTACCTCCAAAAAACCAAATTGTACCCAGATACTTGTTTCAAACTGAGACACAATAAAAAATTGTAGAGTTGATCCTCTAGGCTACAGGGAGCCAATTATGAATTTTAAAGCAGTGGAAAGATGTGATCTGATTTACATTTCAGAAAGTTCACTGTCTGAAGTGTGGAGAATATATTACAGCAGGACAGGACTGGAGGCAAGAATAGTAGGAGGTTGTTGAGTTAATCTGGGCAGGAAATGATTGTTTGGGGGGAAAAAAGACATAGAGAAAAGATATTTCTTTAATCCTTAACAGATTAGTACCTCTCTTCAATTTAGGGGGCAGTCTTTGTAACAGTATAAACAACCCAGTCTTGTTCCTGGGTTAGTCAATTCTCAACTTTTTTTTTTTTTTAATTTATTTTTGGCTGCGTTGGGTCTTCGTTGCTGCGTGCGGGCTTTCTCTAGTTGTGGTGAGTGGGCTTCTCATTGTGGTGGCTTCTCTTGTTGCAGAGCACAGGCTCTAGGCACACAGGCTCAGTAGTTGTGGTGTACGGGCTTAGTTGCTCCGCGGCATGTGGGATCTTCCCAGACCAGGGATCAAACCCGTGTCCCCTGCATTGTCAGGTGGATTCTTAACTATGGCACCACCAGGGAAGTCCAAATCTCAACTTTTTAACTCTCATTTATCGTCATTTACCATCATTCTTTTGCCTAGACATCTACTCTTAAAATCATTACATGCTCTGGGTTTGTGACCAGGCTTTCCTCTTTGTTGAACGGAATGACTGATGCTTCATCAGAGTCTAAACATGCTTGAAATCCTGCTTCAGAGCAGAAAGGAGGGTTTGGCACTCCTGCCCAGGAGGTTGCAGCCTGGCCATTAGAAGATCAGGGCTCTCCTTTTTTGGGGTTTACTCCCATGAGGCACTCAGTAAGTTTGCAAATTATGTAAAACAACCCAATATTACTAGTGTAATTTCCTGTCATTTTCTACATTTGTGTTTACTGAATTATGCTACTGAGGCTGTTTGTTTATTTGGAGGATTGTGACCTACGATTTGGGTAATTGGCTACCCTGAAATTTGCGTAAGTTGGTGATGTTCAGGCTGTGACTTACAGGTTTAAAGAGGCTGTACTTATCACTGGCTTGGAAGGTGACCACAGCTCTAATGGGGCCTTGTTGTGTTGACTACCACAGGGTGAAGTCCACACCAGTGTCCCAATTACCTGCTGGGCAGGCTCCAAATATGTGGGTTTCCACAGTTAACCTGTTGTTCCAATCAATTACATGTTTTCTCTTTCAAATATGAACTCTGTATAAGTAACCAAGCATAAAAATAATTAGTCATAAAATTACACGTTCTTTTTAAGATGTACAATGTACTGACTTTTTCTATCTTGCAAAATGCTTGTCACAATAGGGTTAGTTAACACATTCGTCACCTCACATCGTTACATTTTTTTGGTGTGTGGTGAGAACTTTTCAAATCTACTTTTAGCAACTCTCAAATATATGATACAATATAGTATTAAATACAGTCACCATGCTGAACATTACATCCCCAGGACATAACTGGAAGTTTGTACCCTGTGACCACCTTCACTCTCCCCCTCCCACTGACCCCCAGGCAACCACCAATCTATTCTCTATTCCTGTTAGGTTGTTGTTGTTGTGGGTTTTTTTTTGGTTTCACATATAAGTGAGTTCGTACAGTAACTGTCTTTGTCTCGCTTATTTCACTTAGCATGACAGGTTCATCCATGTTGTCACAAAAGGCAGGATTTCCTTCTTTATGGTTGAATAATATTCCATTGTATATACACCACATTTTCTTTATCTGTTCATCATCAATGGCCACTTGGGTTGTTTCTATTTCTTTGTTTTTGTAAATAATGCTGAAATGAACATAGGAGTTCAGATGTTTCTTTGAGATAGTGGGATTTCATTTTCTTCAGATATATATCCAAAAGTGGCATTGCAGGATCATATGATAGTTTTGTTTTTAATATTTTGAGGGACCTCCATACTGTTTTCCATAGTGGCTGCACTAATTTATATTACCACCGATTGTATACAGGGTTCTGTTTCTCCACATTCTCTTCAGCCCTTATCTCTTACCCTTTTGATAATAGCTATTCTCACAGGTGTGTGGTGATATCTTATTGTGGTTTTGATTTGCATTTCCCTGATGATTAGTGATGCTGAATACCTTTTCATGTACCTGTTGGCTATTTGAGTATCTTCTTTGAAAAAAATGTGTATTTCAGTATTCCACCCATTTTTTAAATCAAATTATTTGTTTTTGTTGCTGTTGAATTGTATGAATTGTATGAATTCTTTATATATTTTGGATATTAACACCTTATTAGACATGTGGTTTACAAATATTTTCAACATATTCCATATGTTGCCTTTTCATTTTGTTAATTGCTTGCTTTGCTGTGAAGAAGACTTTTAGTCTGATGTATTCCCACTTGTTTATTTTTGCTTTTGTTGCTTGTGGTTTGGGTGTCATATCCATAAAATTCTTGTCAAGCCAAGTGTCAAGGAGTTTTTTCCTTATGTTTTCTTCTAGGAGATCCTCTAGGTCTTAAATTTAAGTCTCTAATCCATTTTGAATTAATTTTGTGAGTGGTGTACTATAGACCTCCAGTTTCATTCTTTTGAATGTAAATAACCAGTTTTCCCAGCACCATTTATTAAAGAGATTGTCTTTTCCCCATTCTATATCCTTACCTCCATTATCAAATATTAGTTGACTGTATATGTGTGAGTTTATATAGTAGAATCATACAAATCATATGATATACTTTTGTGTTTATGTAATTATATCAGTAGTTAGGATCTAGGAACAAATAATTATAAACAGGTTTTCTACTTACATGACATTTAAAAGTCTGGCAATTTTGGCCTCACCTGCTAAATTTTAGAAGCACCTTCTAAATTGTGAGAGGGCCTAAAACTCCTCCACAAATTTTCCAAATTCCCCAAGGGATGCTATGTCCTTAGTTGAAACCCATAGCTCTCATGCTGATGACTCTAAAATTAGTGTTTCCAGCTCTCATCTGTCTCTTGAATGCCAGATTCAAATATCCAATTGCTCACTGGAGATCTACAACTGACTGATCTTTAATTGGCATTACAGTATTAACAAATCCAAAATCAAACTATTGATTTCTTTCCCCAAACATTCTCTTCCAATAGTTTTCCCCATCTCTGAAATGGCACCACCATAATATCCAGTTACTGTAGGCAAAAACCTTGAAATCATCCTTTATTTATATCTTTCTTTTATACCTCACCTCTTCAATTTCTCATTTTTTTCTACACTCACAATCTGAATATGTGCTACCACAGATTAATCCATTATTACTTTTGTGTGTGCTGTTTCATTTGTTTCCTACCTAAACTCTTAATCCCACAGGGTATTCTCCACAGTGTAGCCAGAGTGAGGTGTTTACAAAGTATAGTATTTTATATCACTTTCTTCCTTTCCCTCTTGACTTCCTGCTTCCAAATACACTTGGGATGAGAATCCCACTAGATCCTACATGATCTTTCTTTTGGTGATCTAATTTTCCCCCTTACTCCTGGAGCTCCACCATATTGGTTTCATTGATGTTGTATGAGCACACCAAGCTCATTCCTACCTCAGGGCCTTTGCCTTACTGCTTCCCTCCTACTGAAATACCCTTTTGACAATATTCATATGCTCTCTCTGTCATTTATTTCAGCTCTTATTTAATTGTCACCTCCGGAGAAACTTTCCTGACCATCCTGTTTAAATATACTACATTTTTCTCTGTACCTATATCCCACTATAATTTTTTGTAGTTTTTACCTGAAATTATTGATTGATCCACTTGTTTGTTTTTCTGACAGTAGATATAAGCTCCATGAGGGAAAAGCCTTTGTTTATTGACTTGTCCTCAAGATCCAGAGGCATATGTGGTCCATAGTATTTACTCAATATATGTTGAATAAATAAATAAGTGGTGAGTGTATTGTTAGGGTAAGAATAACAACTTTAACAAACAAATCGTAACAAATATATATAATGGCTCAAAATAAAATTCCTTCTTGCTCATATACTTGAAAACATGTATAACTATCAATTAGTGACAATTTATGGGCTCGGGCTCCCTCTAACTTGTAGCTCCACCATCTCTCACTGAAGGTATCCAGAACTACTGATGATCATCCATCCCACTGGGAGAAGGAGAAAAGCATGGAGGAGAATATGCCATGTTTTTAATGAGCTGGGCCTGGAAGTGATACCTTCCTCTTATATTCCATTAGTTAGAACTCAGTCACAAGGACACACTTGACTGTAAGGGCAACTGAGAAATACAGTCCCTTGCTGGGCAGCTATTTCCCTGCTAACAACTCTACACTAAAGAATGGGAAGCAATATGTTTTTTTGGACACTGAGTTGCTTCTGCCACAATGAATGAATAAAAGAACTTGTAAAAATCCAAGAATAATTTGTTTTGTATATTATATAAAAGATATTATGTTGATATTTATTTGGAAGATTTATTTTCTTATGCCTTATTACCATTTTATATAATTATTTTAAAATACAATTATCCTTTAGGTAATTATGTCCATTAATTATATTTATATGTGATTATATTAATACTATTTTGTCTTTATATAACTTATCTGAGGCACAATTGAATACAAACTAATGAGATTAATACAGTATTCAGGGAGGTTACATGACTGAAAATATAGCATGGATTCTTCACCTGGCTTTGCACCTAAATAACTCTTCCTGTATAGTTTCCTTAACTTTTCTAGATTCTAAGGCTGTATTCCTTGGCTCATGGCCCCTTCCTCAATCTTTAAGGTCAGCAGTATAACATCTTCAAATCCTTCCCTGCTCTTGCTTGTCAGATTGCCTTCTCCTCTGTATTCAAATATCCCTGCCTCTCATTTATAAGAACACTTGTAATTACATTTATGGCTCATCCAGATAATGCAAAATAATCTCCATATATCAAGATCCTTAACTTAGTCATATCTGCAGAGTCTCTGGTGCTGTAATAAATTAACAACCTCAGGTTCCAGAGATTAGGAACTTGGTATCTTTGGGAGTCATTATTTAGCCTATGACAGTCCCTTTTCTCAGGTCATTCCTCCAGACCACAGTTTCCTTAATCTCACATTTTGATGAACCAACTAAATCTTTGCTTATAATCTGAGTATTTCTTAAAATTTGCTGAACTGTGCTTTATATGGATGAACAATATAAATAATTATTTAGAGTTAGATTTTTTTTTTTTGCTGTTGCTGTTTACAAATAATGGCATAAAGCCTATCCAGTTTCATGTGGTGCAAAGAACTCAGAGTTTTGGTTGTAAATTAGACATGAGTTTAAATCTTTTTTCATCTATTTATTAGCCATGTAAACTTGGTCAAATTGCTGCGCTAATCTGTGCTCATTTCTCATAACTAAAAAAAAAGTTGGTAATACTTCACAGGATTATTGTAATAATTAACCGAGACAATGATATATGTAAAAGAGTTTTAAAAATAATATATTAATCAAATGTGATTTGCACTATTTGTTGCAAAATTACAACTAAGGCATTTTCCATTATGCTATTTTAATTCCTTTCTGCATAGACTTCCTGAGGAGGAAGATGATTCAAAGAAAGGGCCTTAAAAATTAGATGAGTCCCCAGTAGGTATGTCTATGGAAACTGCTTCTTAGGCATTGCTGACAAAAAGGTAAATCTGCGAGCGCTTCTCTAGTTAGCTTCTTCCATTTACGATGTGTGTGGGTCCTTGGAGAACAGTTTTTTTTCCTGGTTTGTAAACTCAAGTTCTTAAGAACATTTGAAATTGTATGCAATGTGGTGGGTCTAAAATGCTTCATTTGAATTTGTTCTATAACATCAAGCTCTTCCCAAGTCAGCAGTTTTGTGGTTCTCATCTTGGCTCATCTGTGTACCTCTTACACCCTTGTCAGCAAATACGTAGCCACAGAACATACACTAAAGCAGACATCAAAGAGAAAGATATGGGCACTCTTCTACCATCCTGCCCACTGGGCCACTGCAGTGTAGGGATCGCTATATATGTGTTGATTAGATGGGAGGAAATGGTGAAGAAAGATTGTCTATTTTTTTAGAAGGGAAATACTGGGAGTTAGAACAACTGGGTTGTGTTGTTGCTCTGGACTAGAAGAGCAGAGAAACAGAGTCATTAAAATGTACATACTTATGTATTTGCTTCATAATTTTATGAAAACTTCTTAGTAGATCTACAATCAATAGAGAGTACGCACTTGGCTCTGCAGTCCAGTGCCTATTAAGAATCATCTCACTCAATACCTAGCTCATAAATACGTTGATGAACACATCAATAAATATTTGTTGAATGAGTGAATGAATGTTAGGGCTCAGTGGTTCTCTTTCATGTAAGTGGAGGTGCAGCTATTGGATCACTATTCCCCCAAAAGGAATGTTATATGTAACGGTATCGCCTGTAATCTCTATGAGAGTGTGGGTGGATTAGGACTTAGGGCTTCATTATGATTCTCTTGAAATTGTCACTTGTATCAGATACTGCTAAGTTTTATTTTTCTTTGACTATAGACCTAGCAATACTTATACTAGAATGTTTTTGTATTTCTTTGGTTCATAGTCATTATGAACTGCTTTAGAATGCAACTGTGGATATTTGATGAAAATGACAAGTATCAGTTTGTTCAGGTAAACATTAATCACAACATAATGCACTCGTCAGCCTATAATTGTACTCTCTGTACAATTGTGGAATGTCAATGAGAAAGAATGTAAAAATGTCATTACTTATAGGCTGTTGCTTAGTCTCTCAAGACAAGAAGGAAATTTATAATATCTCCAGGGTGGACCTCTTATGGTGAAGGTAGTCCTGATCAGGTGAAAGGAAATCCCCAAAGAATATGTATGTGATAGTGATGAAGGTGAAGTAAAGCAGAATGAAGTGCAATAAATCCCCAGTCACAAAATATACAACTTCCTCTATTACAGCCCCCATTTGCAATTTGGTCAAAGAATGACAGTCTTCTCACAGGGGGAAGTTTTGATGTTTTCTATTCCTCTGAGCAACTTAAATCTACTTAGGAATTTCTATTCCTTTCCAAAGTCCATGGGTTGGATTTGATCCTTCTCGATAAACGCACACATACACCTACACACACACATATACATATACACACACCTCTACACATGTCACGTTCAAAGTGTTGAAAATCAAACATTAAGGATAACTTCAAGGCAGACAGAGAAAGAAAGACACACTATACACGGAGGAAAAATATAAGAGTATTAGCTGACTTCTAATCAGAAACCAGACAAGCCAGGAGAAAATGGAGTGACATCTTTAAAGAGATTTTTTTTTTTTTTGAAGTTAGTTATATCCAGAAAAAATACTTCTCAAAAATGGAAAAGAAATCCACAAACCTACACAACTGATAAAATTGTATAGACCTTAATACACACATACACTCACACACCCCCAAATGAGTACAAGTAAAACTGAGGCAATCTGAATAAGATCAGTGTATTGTATTCATGTTAATATCCTGGTGTGATACTACACTATAGTTTGCAAAATGCTACCATTGGGGGAAACTGGGCATTGTGTACAATGGTTCTCTCTGTATTACTTATTATAACTGCAAGTGAATCTATAAATATCTTCAATCACAATTTCAACTAAAATAAGAAAACAACAAAATAATCCCCCCAAAATAACAAAAGCAAATGCATTAAAAAATGAAGGAGAATAAAGGCCAAACATATAAAAGTGGAGAGAATTTATAACCAGCTGATCTATGCTACAAGAAATATTAAAAGAAGTTCTTCAGGCAGAAGGAATATGACTCCAGACAGAAAATTTGATCTATATAACCTATACATGAAAAATAAGCAGAGGAGGGAAAATTTTATGAGTATGATAAAGGGTTGTTTTAATGGTATATATTAAATTATAAAGCTACAGTAATAATTGTACAGTAGACCCTTGAACTATGTGGGTTTGAACTGCATGGGTCCACTTTATACACATATACTTTTCAAGAGGAAATACTGCAATACTACACTGTCAGTAGTTGGTTGAATCCACAGATGCAGAGGAACCCTAATTATGGAGGGCTTTTGATAAATTATACTCAGATTAACTCCCACACTGTTCAAGAGTCAACTATAGTTTGTCCAGGGGTAATATAGATATAGATATAGAAATATAAGTGATATCTAAGAAACTCTCTCTCTCTCTGTATGATGAAGATAGCATGTCAAGTGTTAATATTAACCATTAAATAGTATTGGTTAATTGGTGAGCATTTTGGAATAAAGTTTGATCCATATTGCACTCCAAAATATATTCCAGGAGTATAAATATTTAAATACAGATAATGAAATCATGAAGTAAATAGATAAAATATTGTTGAATATTTTTCTGATCTCAGAGTGTTGAATGTCTTTCAATGCAGCATACAAACAATTAGTTTTCTTAACATCTGAGATGAGAATTTATTTCTAGAGGAAACCCTACTTATTTAGGAATATGCTTTAATATGCCTGTGAGATTTGCTACTGTCCACCAATGTTCATGTCTCTTCTTTTACTTGAGCACACTTAGACCACATATCCAGGCCCCGCTGTATCTAGACGGGACCATATCACTATTTCCTGTTAATTGAATATGTGTGTCAGTGATGTATGTTATTTTAAGACCAAAGCAGTTAAGAGCATTTATGCCTTTCATAAAAGCTCTCTTTCTCTCTTTTGACCTCTGCGGTTTGAAAGCAAAGAAGATAGTAGAAACACAAGATGGAAGAATTCAGAGTTCCCAAACAATTGAACTTAGCCTCCCTTTTACCTCTACCATAGTACTGATCATAGCTAAAAAAAACCTGTTGCCTTAAGCCACTGAGATTTGGGAAGTGTTTGTTACAGTAGGTAGTCCACTCTGACCAAAACAAAGTTGTAGGACTTAGTCAGGTCTAAGACAACAAAAGAAGTATTTAAGCCATTCTGCATTAATATTAATTTGGTGTTTGTAGAAAAAGATCTGTGGATTAGAGGAGAGCGAAGAGTTAGATCCGGGTAGGAGATGTAATCCATCAAAAAGCCAAGAGAGTTTTAAGAAGAGGAACATCTAACATTGAATTTTGTCACATGGTTTTCCCCAAATTTGTACACAAAATTACCATGTGTGAATAATTTGTAATAAATTGAAGAAAGAGGCTGGGTACTTGGTCTGGGTAAATATAGTTCAGAACAACAGTAGCCTGAGTGAGATGGTAAGATGATCATTAAATTGAACCAATTCAGTGGAAACTGGAGCCTGAGGTGACTAAGAAAATGAATTCAATGCGTGGTTTTATCTTAGTTTTAAGAAGTGTAGTGACATCAGTCGACATTTAGTTTAAATGAGGATAAGAATAATAGAAAACTATAAAAATAGATTAGTGATTTTACATCTTTATATAATCTACTACATCAACAAAATTAAAAGCTAAATGACAAATTTGCTCTATTGGGCAAAATAATTATTTAATTCTCATGGATGATTATTTACAATAATAAAACTTGAATATTGCAATTGAACAAATGGGCAGAAAATATTAAAAGCCAATTCATAAAAAAAAAAATTATAAATGGGTAGTATATTTGAAAAATGTTCACTCTCACTAGAAATCAAAAATGCAAATTAAGATGATAATGAGATACCATTGTCACCCATTTGACAAAAATTCAAATAAGGACAATACAATGTTGGACAGAGTGGACAATTGTTTATAATGCTGGAGGAATGTGAATTAGTATTAAGATTAAGGATGTCAATTTGGTAATATACATATCAGCCTCTGCTTTGACTGCACACCTGAATCACCTGGGGAACTTTAAAAAGCAAGAGAAACTCTGCCAATATTTTTTGAAAGCTCCTCAAAATAATTTCAATGTGCAGCCAGGATTGAAAAACACTAATATATAAACAATTTTAAAATATATTGACTCATTATTTCTTTCTTATAATATAAGAATAAAGCTAGAATAAGTAAAATAAAATAAATAAAATAAAAACAGAATAAAATTAGTTCACAAAAGAATGTTCGGTAATGTTTTAATAGTGCAACTGGGGAATGACCTAAATGCCCAGTAAAGAAATATTGTAGAATACTGTACACAAATTAAAATTAGGAGACTATCCCATAGGAAAATGCTCATTATTTGCTCACAGTGAATACAAAATTGTATATAGGGCATGATTCCAAATCTGTGAACCATTAGATACACATTCTGTACATTAATAGAAACAGTACAGAATGACACATATCAAATATTTAATATAATTTATCTCTGGGTAAACTGCAGAAAAGTTTTGTAATATTATAATACTATAGATATCATGTGGCAAACATAGATGAATCTAAAATCGTCCATCGGAATCTACTCTACGTGTGTGTCCAACTTATGATAAAGAGAGCAAGAGAAGGAATGGAGAAGAATGGTTCATCTCTTCTGTGCTGTTTAAACTCTTCCACTGTAGCAGCAGTCTCATCTCTTTCAAACTGTCTTATCAGCTCTTTCTCCTCTTCATCTATCCAGCCAAAGTATTCATTCTACTCCTCACCTCTGGACTGTGTCCAGGTAAATGACCTCTTTAAATTACCCTAAAAATGTGAGCCACATTGCTTAGCAGCCATTCTGATTTGCCTCAGGTGTTGACTGGGTTAGGGAGGTGGAGAAAGACCATTTCTGGTTGTCCAAGATTAAATTTTTAATGTACTTCCTAAAGAGAAATGTGCTTACACATGATGAATAGCTGGCAGAGTGTTTTTCCTAATAGATTTCTATACATTGAGGTTCAAATAGGCTTGTATTGAATGCACTGGAGATTCAGTCATCATTTATAGTGATTATTTAATGGAGCAATACCTTTGTAAATAACATACTTGTGGCTTATTGTCCTTTTGGAAATTGAGAATTTTTCATAATCTATTTACAGTTTTTGACAAAGTATTGAGTTATATAAGACATTGAATCACTGCAGTTAATAGTAACCTGATACGTTATCTTTATAAATGTGGTTATTTATGATAGAGAGCCACCTCACTTCTAACTCCATCTTAATCTTCCTCTCTCTCTTTTTCACTGAGGTAAGGGACAGTTATACCTAGTTTGGGTCTAATTACTTTCTGCTGTCAAGTGGCTAAAGGGCAAGATTTGTTCTGAAATTCTGTTTGGATCAACAGCTGCCATGTTGTTAGATATCTAGAGGTTAACCAAAGAACTGAAAAGAAAGACATTTATTTCACCTTAATGTCCCTATTATCCACATAGTTCAGGATTTCAACTGTACGTGTGGTCAAGGTCAATGACACTAGTTCCAAGAAAGTTTAATGATGGATATTCTCACTTTCAACTCAGTTTAGAATGGTTGGGTAGAGAAAAGTAATGAAGGGTTGCATTGTTAAATATCATAGAAGTAGCTCTGTAGTTACAGAAATCACATTCTTCAGGAAATTTTTTCCTAGGGCTGCCATTTTTCATTATAAGCCATTGTTATAAGTGAATTTTACTGGATGTTTTCTTTACTAGAAATTTATCACTACAAGATGGACGAGGTAGGACCAGTTTTTCCAAATCAGAGCCTATATAAATGATGCCAAGGAATGCTTACTAATTTTGCTGTTTAAACCTCCGTGAAATGACTAATGGATTTATAGGGCAAATGATATTTGAAAATCTATTAAGTTAATTCCATATGTCTGAAGGAAATTTGTCAGCATAACAAGTGATTCAAAATTGGTTTGATCAGGATATAGAATTAAATATATCCTTGTTTCCATGGTACTCCAACATTTATCCTTTGTTGAATTACTGTAACAAAAGTAGCTAGGCCAACCTTGAACTTACCCAATTATGTGTGGCTAGATATCTATATTTAAAATGGACCTCAAGCTGAGAAAATGGGAGCATTCATTTCTCATAATTAATTTGGCTTTCATATCCAAGTATATTAAACAAAAATTTTAGAGATTAAGAATATTTGTATTTGTTTCCCAGTTTGGCTGCTTGCAATTTGACTATAAAATGTAGTGAAGGCCTTTAAGTAGAATGGATACAGCTGTTTCCATTTGAGATTTGGGGTTACATGATTCCCTAATCTCAAATTACTAACATTATGGTGATGGAATGAGCAGTGTGTGTGTATGTGTGTGTGTGAGAGAGAGAGAGAGAGAGAGAGAGAGAAAGAAATGTATACATACATACATATGTTCATACCTAATATATATGTACATAATATATACATACATTTCTAAAACTAGGTGAGATGTGGATATAAAATTTTAAGGTCCTTCATATTATTGACAAATTGTCTTCCAGACGATTAGTCCATTTCACATTTCCACTCAATGTTTTACAGAATATTTCAAATCTGGACAAAATATTTTATCATTTACTAATGTTTATAAATATATATGTGTGTGTGTATACACAAAATACCACTAATATTTTTAAACAGAATTTACTGTTTATGAACTTACTGTTCATAAATATACTGTTTATGAATTTTTATCCCCTTTCCATGAATATTTTAATAAGTAATTAAATATTAATTGATGAAACATAATTTTAATGACCAAAAATATTCTAATATATGGAAACATAATTTATGGATTATTTTAGTTAGTTATTATTATAAAAATAAACTATGTAGAATAAGTTAGTCATATTTTTATACCAATTTCTAAAACTAGGTGAGGTGTAGATGTAAAATTTTAAGGTCCTTGATATTGACAAATTGTCCTCCGGAAGAATTGTCCATTTCACACTTCCACTCAGGGTTTTATGAAATATTTCAAATCTGAGCAATGAATTTTATTATTTACTCTTAGGTACTTTTCCAAAGAAGACCAAGAACTAGTCCTCAGCTAACTCAACTGATACTCAAGAAACTCTTTCATAGAAATTTAAATGCTGTGTGTTTCAAGTTTCGTTATCTTGGGGGAGTTCACAAAGGTACTTTGGGCTTTTATTTAGGCCTTATACTTTAAAGTTGATGAGTGAAATAGGGTAACTAAACTATAATAGCCTCCATCTTGAACAATCTGATGGGGTAATCCTGATATGTTACTTTCAAAGTAACAGATAGCAGAGTAAGAGACACTGAGAGGAATTTTGGTATACCAGGAATTTATCAGAGGCAGTCTATTTCAGTCTAGATTGTAGTAGCTTTACTGTCTACATTTGATGCACTCCAAGACTTAAGATATTTACTCCAAGCTCATTTAAAAAACAAAAACCCTTCAAGTTTTAGAACCCTTCATAAGTGTGGTTTTAATTAGTCCTGGGTAGTTTAGATGATGTAAAAAATTAGGAAACGCACACTGATGTTCATAATTGACACGTGTATTTGCAGCATAGTTGGATAAATATGTTCTGCTTTATAACTTGGATCAGCTTTCTTTGGGCTGTGCTCCTAGTTTTCGTCACATTTAACTTTAATGTAGAGTAGTAGGAGACAGAGCAATTTCTAATCTTTATATTAAAAGATATGGATGAATTTTGATAGTTTTAGTTGGAGTGAGCAAGATGTGGAAAGAATAATGTTACTTAAATACAAGTGTTGTTACTTAAATTTTATGTACTCTTTAAAGAGAAGTTCTTCAGTTCTGAAAGGGAAAAAAATGAAAAAAAAATGACATGAAATAAAAGCGGTAGCAAAGCAATATGAGCAATGGTAGGTTGTGGTGATTAGCCTGTGATACACAATTTCTTAATTTCTTCTTTATTCCTACCTCTTTCACAGGCTCTGTGGATTCCTGTGGGTCTCATCTTAGTGGTATAAACTCAGAAGGAAATTTTAATAGGAATTAGTTTTCAAAATTATTTTGGTATTAAAAATTCTTTGGTGAATTAGGGAAGAATAATTTGGTTTTAGCTGCACGAAAGAAAACAGTAGAATTATAAGGTAAAACTCAGGACTTTAAATTATAGAGGTTTTTACAATGTCTAATATCTGGTAATTATTTTCTTTCTGTACACAGATAAAAACTGAGTTTGGATATTTTCCCTGAAGAATACTACTGCTCTTTATACACCATTAAAATAGTGATAATATGTAATTAGGAAATGGAAGAATGTTATGTAATTGGATAGGTTTATATATTTAAAAAAATGAAAACTTAAAAGAATAAAAATGAGGACAGGGATACAAGTATTTCTCAATTCAGGGGGCAGAGGAAAGACATAAAATATTAATTGTGAGAGATAAATATGTTTAAATATAATATTTGTAAATACTATCCATAAAAGTATTCCACAATACATAGATATTTAAAAAATAGTTCATGCATAGTATAATTTCTTTGGCTGAGGTAATAGCTGAAATGGTGGCTGAATCTTATGTTACTAGCAAAATATCATACTTTTAATCAGAGTTAATTACACAAGGCAGGCCTACCATTTCTGAAATCCTTTATCACTTTTGAAAAATTTGCTTTTTTAATTTATATCATTGTGAAACACTAGCTAGATGATTGTTACATTTCATAATGTTCTACCACTTATTAGCTATAATATACCTTTAAAATTTTCTTTTATCTTACTTGAAAAATGAAATTACAATACTATCTAATAGGGTTAGAGTGAGAATTAAATGAATTAATACATTTAAAAACACAACACTAAGATGCTCATTAAATAGTATAAATAACTATGAGGTATAATATAAACAATTATTGTTTGTATGAGTCAGCTTCTAAAATGGCCTCCAATGATCCTCACCTGCTGATATTCACTTTCTCATGTAGTCTCCTCCTTCATTGCACCTGACGATTCTGCTGTGTGGCTGTTAGCGTTCTGCAAAAGTGATAATATGTCCCTTAGGAGATCAGGTGTATCAGACCCTGCAGCCTCCGTCTTGATGGTTCTCTCACTCTGTTGGATCTCTCACTCTGGGAGAAGCCATCTGTCATGTGAAAACTTTATGGAATGTTCTGTGTTCAACAGAAGACCTAGTCCAGGAGCCATCCTGGAACCAAGGCCTGCTAACAACCACGTGAGTTAGTTAGAAGCAGATTCTCCAGCCCCATCAGGCTGTGAGTTGACTACAGTTCTGGCCGACAGCTTGCCTGCAATCCTCATGAGAGATTGTAAGATAATCAGTGTTTGTTGTTTTAAGCTGCTAAATACTGGAATAGTTTATTATGAGGATAAAAACTAACACTGAATATTCACCTATTGTGTAAGATACATTGCAGTCATTTTTGCCAAGTTATTTCATGTGTAATCTTACCTCCCCCGCAGTATACCAATATTTAAGTTATTATATCCACTTTACGGGTAAAGAAATAGAAATACCTGAAATATACTCATCAAGGTACACAAGCAGGATCTCCTTTGGGCTTCATCTCTGTGGTGTAAGTGCCTGACACTAAGTTTTGATTGCCAAGGCATCCAGTTCAAAAGACTTCCAGCTTGAATAAACGTATTACCAACTGTATGACACAGCTACTAGCAAGACAACCAGATAAAGAACTGGAACACCCACTCCATGAAGTTCCCCTTTCAGAAAGCCCTGGGTGACATAGGTAACCGGCTGCTTGAGTGACCCCATCTCCAGGCTCCTGTGTGCGCATTCCTCCTCTTATGCTTCAAATCAGCCAATAATGAGTGACCTAGAGAAGTCCTAAACACCTTGCCCTTAGACCCAAATAAATGTAGAGCCCCAGGTTCATTCTCTCTCTCACTCTCCCTGCCCCCCCTCCTCCCTCTCACCCCTTTTTTCCCCCTACTCAACCTCCCCCTTGTGTGATCTTCAGGCATGCTGTGTACCCTTCAGGATTTGTGGATAATAAATCTTGTTCCTCAAATTTCCCTGATAGTATTTTGCTAAAGTGCACTCTGTGACCATCATAAGAACCACAAGGGCCGGCCCAGCCACAACATTGACCTCGGTAAGGAAATATCTGTGGGCTTTTCTCCCGGTAACATGGGCCCAGGTGAGTACTGCAGGCATTCCTGGGGCAGAGCATTATCATCAGTGGACTGGGACGAGCAGGCAACTTCCATAGTACAGAGCACACATAACCCCAACATGTTGCTTTTCCCTCCTTAGTATAGCACTACTTTGCAGAGCCTTTAATAATAGAATTGATGTATGCCTCAGTACTTATTGCCTAGAAGTTGTAAAATGAAGAGGAACTTTGCCTAGAGATGCCTGGAGGGAATTTACATGGATTCCTGGACTTGAGAGAATAATCTCATGTCAAACCACGTGACAGATTAGCTTTAAAGACAGTTTTTTTTGTTGTTAATTTTCTATTCTTTTTTGCATTTAGAGAGGTTTGTCAGGTACTGAGGTGGTAGAATTGCATGAAAGATTCCTTTAGGGTTTCAAAGGTTGTAAATAATTTTCTATAATCAGCTTTTAGATTTGATCCTCCTAGGTGATAGTAAGCAGTAAAAATTATGGGAAGTGAGACTCTGTGAATCGTAATTTTTATTAGTAAAAGGAATAACTCGGAGATGTTCTTATATCTTTTTAATGTTATTCATCTTAATTATTTTCCAGTAAATTCAACAGTCCTTTGTGTTTGTTCAGAGACAAAGGGAAAATAATGTATGTTGTCACTGAAAAAAGTGGGAGGAGATAAATAAGTTTAGATGTTGTGCTCCAGCTTTTCCTGTAATGGAAAATCTGTCATGAAGTAGAAAATGAAGGTGGATGAGTTTTAGTTTCTCTGTATAGAAGTTTATGTTGTATCTTTCAGAGGAATGGCTATTTCATTACAGTATTTCAAGTAAAAGAAAAATAATTATTGTTCAAAGTCTGTAGAGTACAATTGTGCAACCCACTGGTCCTTGACTTTAGAAGTCAAGTTCTCAGGAGTCAAAAACAATTTGATTGAATATGTACCTATCATTAATCATGTGTGTTTTGTAAGTTGATCATTTTTGAGGATTTTGTATACCAACATATCCGGATATTAAAACAAAACAAAACAAACAAAATAGAACCAAAGCAGAAACAAAACCCAAAAATTTAAAATAACTAATACCTTTTGAGAATTTTCTAACTGCCAGAAACTAGGAAAATTGGCAAACTGGTCAACTTTTCAGTACAAAATACAGTTTTGAAAGTTGCCTCAAATGTGACAGCCTAATCTTGGCAAGGAGAAACTGCATCTGCCTTTCAAATACCTGCATAAGAATTTTCCCAGTATTTCAGCTAGTGTGTAATAACTTTAAAGGCAAGTATACCTGAAATTATTAATGTCCTCCCCCTGCCCCCATTGCCCCTTCCACCACCTCCTCTCTCTCCCTCTCTATTTCTCCCCCTGCCCCATAAATAAAAGTTCCTCCCCGTAAAATATATTGAAGGATTACTTATAAAATGTAAAAATAATTTGGGTGGGGTTTAATGAATTTTATAAAATAAACACACCCATGTAAACAGCACCGAGATCAAGACATAGAGGATTACCAGGACTCCTGAAACCCCCAAGTTAATCATTATCCCAAATTCCAATACCGTATATTAGTTTTTAAAGTTTTGAAATTTTAAAAATAGAATCATATAGGATGTACTCTTTTGGTTTTTTTTTCCCCTCTCAGTATTAAAATTGCATATTTGTGGATTTATCTATCTTGTACATTTCTTTTGTTATATGAAAAATGCATTTCCATTTGCGTTATGTATTGCACTTAGGAGCGTAATATCTGCATCACAGAACATGCATGTCTCCCGCTCTTTTAGACACTGACAAGTAGTTTTCCAAATGGGTTGTACCAGTTTATACTCCAACCAGCAAAGTATCAGAATTCTAGTTGCTTTATAATTTTGCCGATACCTAGCTTTGTCTCACTCTTTGCTTTAGATGTTCTGATGGGTGTGAAGTTAACTCATTGTGATTTTAGTGTGTATTTCCTTGCGCTTTACTTGAGTTCTGTTTCATATGTGTATGTGTTACTTGGATATTTTCTGTTGTGAAGTGCCTACTCAAGTTTTTTATATATCTTATACTAGTTTGACAGTATTTTCCTTATTAATTTGTAGGAATTCTTTGCATATTTTGAATGAGATTTTTGTCAGGTACATACCCGTATATACATACACACAATAAAAATACTTAACTCTGGGTTGCCTTTTCACTCTATAACTTTTCTCAGAAAAATTCAAATACATTTTATTATATGACGTATCATACTTAGCATCTTAGCAACATCCTATTGTTTTTTTAATTAATTTTTATTGGAGTGTAATTGATTTACAGTTCTGTGTTAGTTTCTGCTGTATAGCAAAGTGAATCAGTTATACATACACATATACCCATTATTTTTTAGATTCTATTCCTATATAGGTCATCACAGAGTATTGAGTAGAGCTCCCTGTGCTATACAGTAGGTTCTTATTAGTTATCCATTTTATATATAGTAGTGTGTATATGTCAGTCCCAATCTCCCAATTTACCCTCCTGTCCCCCCTTTCCCCCTTGGTAACCATAAGTTTGATTTCTACATCTGTGACTCTATTTCTGTTTTGTAAGTAGGTTCATTTGTACCATTTTTTTAGACTCCACATGAAAGGGATATATGATATTTGTCTGACTTAGTTCACTCAGTATTACAATCTCTAGGTCCATCCATGTCACTGCAAATGGCATTATTTCATTCTTTTTTATGGCTGGGTAATATTTCATTGTATGTGTGTATATAGATAGATAGATAGATAGATAGATATACACCACATCTTCTTTATCCATTCCTGCACTGATGGACATTTAGGTTGCTTCCATGTCCTGGCTATTGTAAACAGTGCTGCAATGAACATTGGGGTGCATGTAGCTTTTCAAGTTATGGTTTTCTCCAGATATATGCCCAGGAGTGGGATTGCTGGATCATATGGTAGCTCTACTTTTAGTTTTTAAAGGAACCTCCATACTGTTCTTCATAGTGGCTGTACCAATTTACATTCCCACCAATAGTGTTGGAGGGTTCCATTTTCTCCACACCCTCTCCAGCATTTATTGTTTGTAGATTTTTTGTTGATAGCCATTCTGACTGGTGTGAGGTCATACGTCATTGTAGTTTTGATTTGCATTTCTCTAATAATTAGTGATGTTGAGCATCTTTTCATGTGCCACTTGACAATCTGTATGTATTCTTCGGAGTTATTGATAACATTTGATGAATAGAATACTTTAATTGTAGTGTCATCTAATTTATTACATTTTATTTATTTTTAAATATCGTTTGTGTCCTGTTTAAGAAATCAAGAAAGTGCTCTTTACTCCAAGGTCATAAAGGTATTCTATGTTTTCTTCTAAAGGTCTTATTGTTTTACTTTTCACTTTTAAATCTACAATCTGTCTAGGATTTATATATGTGTGGAATACAGTAAAGGCAAAGATTCTTCTTTTTCTCCCATAAAGATATCCAGTTGGCCACAACTTACTGCACTGAAATGTTACTTTTGACATGAGTTAGGTGACCACATCTATGTGAGTCTATTTCTGGACTATTCTATTCCATTGGTCAATTGGTTTATATTGTGCAAAAACTACATTGAATTAATTAGCATGGATTTATAATAGGTCTTAATATCTCATAGTATAAGTCCTTCAGTTTTGATAGTTCTCAAGAGTTCATTGCATATTCTTGGCCCTTTGGATTTCCATACACATTTTACAACAAGCATGTTGAATTCATGAACAAACCTTTTAGGATTTTAGTTGGTATTGCAACAAATCTATACATGATTTTTTGAGTCTTCCAGTCCATGAACTTGGATTCCCTTCTATCTATTGTCTTTTAAAAATTTCTGTCAATATATTTCTTGTTTGCAGAGTAGCAGTCTTGCATACCTCTTAGTTGTTTTTTTTCTTAAGTGTTTCAAGTTTTTTGATGCTTTTGTAAATGGTATCATTTTCTAAATTTAATTTTCTATTTATTTGAGACAGATATGTTGAAATGCAATTAATATTTGTAAACTAACCTTAAATTTAGTGACTTTAGTAAATTCACCTAGTAATTCTAATAATTTGGCTCTTGGTCCTTTTGTATTTTCTACATGAAAAAACATGCCATCTGCCAATAATGGAAGTTTTATTTCCTTTTTCCTTTTTTTTCAATCTTTATGCCTTTTATTTCTTTCAACTGTCTCATCTCACTGCTTAGGAACTCAAAAACTGCTAAATACAAGTGGTGATAACAGGCATCATTGGCTCATTCCTGATTGCAATAGAAAGTTTTCAATAATTCATCATTAAGATATTTATTGTAGGATCTTTCCAAGATGGTTTTCATTAAGTTATTGAAGTTTCTTTCTATTCCTAATTTTTTGAGAATTGGTATCATGAATGGATGTTGAATTCTATCAAGTGCATCTAATGTGATTATGGTATTATTTTTCTCACTTATTTTCTATTAATAGGGTAAATTGCATTGATTTTTTTGAATGTTAAATCACTCTTGCTTTCATGGAAAAACCCTACTCATTTGAGGTATATTACCTTTGTTATATATTCTTGGATTTGTTTTGCTAAATTTTGTTTAAGATTTTTGCATTTATTATATTTATGAGAAAACTTAGCCTGCAAATTTTGTTTTTTATAGCATCCCTTTTAAGTTTTGGTATCAAGATTTTTGTCGATCTAATCAAGGAGTTGGTAAATGTGCTCTCTTTGTATTTTCTGGAAGTGTTAGTATAAGATTGGTTTAATTTATTCCTAAAATGTTTTGAAGAATTCACCAGTATATTCATCTAAGCCTGGAGTTTTCATCATGGGAATGACTTTAATGCTGGATTCAAATTCTTTAATAGATAAGGAACTATTCATATTTTTAATTTCTTTTACTTTAATTTGGTAATTTGTGTTTTTTATGTAGTTTGTCATTTTATTTAAATTATTAAATTTATTGGTATGAAACTTTCCATAATTTTAATTTATTAACTTTTTATATCTGTAAAGCCTACAGCAAAATCTTCTTTTGGTGCGTTAAATTGGTAATATGTTGGGTTTTTTTTTCCTTGTTAAGTCTTTTGAATTTTTTATCTTTATTAGTGTTTTCAAATAATCAATTTTTGGCTTTGTCAAATTTTTTAATTTAATTGAATTAAAATTTTAATTAATTAATTTTTTAATTATGTATTTTTTTCTTATGTTAATTGTTTCTGTACTACTTTTTTGGGGTTGACTTGCTCTTTCCTTACAAAGTTCTTTATATGAAAGCATAAATCATTGTGATTTTTTTTCCTTTGTTATTTTCTAACATATGCATTTAAGGCTATACATTTTCCTCTAATCATAATTTTAACTGAATACCTCAAGTGTTGATATGTTGCATTATCATTGTCATTTAGTTTACAATTTTTCTAATTTCTCCAGTATAGAAACATATTATTTAACTTCCAAACAATTGTATATTTTAAGTTAGTTTTTCTTATTGATTTCTAGCATAGTTCCCCTGTGGTCATAGTTTTTTAGCATTGGAAAAATGTCAACCGGCAGGGCCCGGATGCTGCCTGTCGGGCTCGTTCGGGCTCTCGGTGCAGGATCTCAACGACCTGCTCTCGGAAGGCAGCGGCTGCTACAGCCTCCCGAGCCAGCCCTGCAACGAGGTCACCCCCAGGATCTATGTGGGCAATGCGTCTGTGGCTCAAGACATCCCCAGGCTACAGAAACTGGGCATCACCCACGTCCTGAATGCAGTTGAGGGCAGGTCCTTCATGCACGTCAATACCAATGCCAACTTCTACAAGGACTCTGGCATCACATACCTGGGCATCAAGGCCAACGACGCACAGGAGTTCCTCAGCGCCTACTTTGAAAAGGCGGCGGACTTCATCAACCAGACCCTGGCTCAGAACAATGGCCAAGTGCTAGTCCACTGCCGTGAGGGTTACAGCTGCTCCCCGACTCTCGTCATGGCACATCTTATGATGAGTCAGAAGATGGATGTCAAGTCTGCCCTGAGCACCATTAGGCAGAACCGTGAGGTCGGCCCCAAGGATGGTTTCCTGGCCCAGCTCTGCCAGCTCAATGACAGACTAGTCAAGGAGGGGAAATTGAAACTCTAGGGTGCCCTCACTGCCTCTTCTCTAGAGGTCGGATGGGGGGGCGGGGGCCCTGGTTGTGGTGTCCCAAGCTGCCATGTTTAGGAAACACAGTGTACCCTGCTCCCAGCATCACCAGGCACTTGCCCACAAGTCTGTCCCAACACAGCCCTGGGCCACTTTCCCCCTGGGGAGCATATAAAGAAGCTTGCTAAGGAGGGCATTCCTGTTCCCTGGTGCCTACAATTTATGATGTCCTCACCCTGAGGAGGGGGAGCAGAGGGGGGAAAGCCTGTGACGGGCGTGCTTCTTCTGGATGACCCAGGGAAAGAGGTCTGTGGAAGTGTAAGTCCTGAGACACTCACAGGGGCCCCTCCTGACCTCCCCACTGCCCACCCCTGGGCCCTCTCCTGAGTGGGGACCCCGACCCTGTAAAGGAACTATGCAAACGCGGGTCCCTCTCCCCCCAGCAGTGCCCATCTCCCCTGTCTCCTCACAGCCGTCCACACCCTGCTCCTAGACAGAGGCACGTCATGAGATCTGAAGTTGGCTCAGGGTCAGTTGTCCTTGGGTGGAAATCCCCATGAAGAGACTGCATTTTAATGATTTCCTTAGGATTAAAGATACTGAAACAAGGCGACCCTTGAGTGGGCAAATACATGCCCCTGGAGGACTCTCCTAAATCAATCGTTTGAAAAATGTGACTCCTTGGAAGGCTTGAGTTCAGAATCCGCGTCTTTGGGGTACCCGGCTCTCAGACGTCACTTGGTCGGTTAGAAGAGCAATGCCTTGGGCAGGGTTTTATTTTTCTTTTTTAGAAAACAGGGTGTTGAAATCCAGCCTATTTAAAAACCCCAGCATTTGGAGAATTACAAGGGTTTTATCCTGAATTATAGTGCTGGCGAGCCCAAGCCACTCGTGCTCACTGCTTTTTGTCTCGGTGCTATTCCAAGAACAGGAGGAGGAAGCTGGCCAATTATAGCGCGGGTGCGCACGTGTGTGTGTGTGTGTGTGTGTGTGTGTGTGTGTGTGTGTCTGTGTGTGAGAGAGAGAGAGAGAGAGAGCAACACATCCAGTGGCTGGACAAACGGGGATGAACGGGCCCAAGCTCACATCCTGCCCACTCACAGGTAGTTCTTACAGCTCTCTGCTGCCAGAAAAGGTCCTGGAGCCTTGGCAGCAAAAATGACTCAGCCAGGCAGAAAGGAAACATGGCGTAACATCCAAATGGAGCCTTTACTCGTGGTAGAGCAAACAAAAAGGGGCAAGCGGTGCAGTGCTGTCATCTTCAGGTTCCCTAATGGCAGAGAGGTGGTCCTCAGCTCTGCCCCCAGTGCTTAGCACATAGATGTCTGGTAAAAGTTTGTGGAATTAAACTTTTCTTTTTTTTGAGCACCAAATATATGCAGGGTGTTGTTCTGGTGGGTGTATCAAGCTCCCAGAAGCCTGACTTGGTGGTAGGATCACTTGCCAGGATTTGCAAAGGAGTCTTACCTGAAAGGAAATATCAGGGACTTTTGTTGAATATTTAAAATTCAGTTTTAAGTTTCACTTCCGGCAGCGTTATTACTGTATGGAGGTGGGGAATGTGCCTTTTCCAGAGTTGACCAGAAGCTTCCAGCTAGGTTGAGGAGAAGCAGGTGTGCCTCCGGCTTCACACTCAGGTGTAATGGTCTCTATCTTGGCAGAAGTAGAAGCAGCACATCTGCAGCCTGGATGTCCCCTTTGCTTTGTGACCTCAGCAGCCCTGAACAAACTAGAATCTGTCTTCTTTTTCAGACACGAAGCTGCCCCAATAGACCCACCTAAGTGAAATGGCCATCCTCTCCACCGTGTCCCTCACAGTGCTCGGATAACTCTCCCGCTTAATCTATCTTGATCCTCACAATGACCCTATTAACTTGGTAGAGCTTATTCATGTATTGCGACCTTTGAGAAAAGGAACTGGGGTTCAGAGTGAGTAGGGGTGTGGTGCTCAGGGCTTCCCAGCTCGAAGGCAGAACTGAGGTGAGATTTCAGGTTGGCTGCTCTCTGAAGCTGAATTCTTTCTGTCATACGACACTCCTCCTCAAGAAATGAGCCCCCGGGCATGTCCATGACCCAGCCCGTGTGCACAAGAGCCAGTTAGCTTTGTGGCCAGAGGACAACTGTTCAAGCTGTGGTGTCAAGGCGGGGCTCTGCTCCAGGACAAGGAAGTAAAAAGCGTGGGTCCCCAACCGGGTTAGAATGTGTGGCTCTTCTTCTAGGAAATATGTAGCATCCCTAAGTCAGAGCTTTCTGCTCCATTTCCGGAAGAGGCTCAGGAGCTGGGGCGGGGTCCCCCTCCCACGCCCAGGCAGTGGTCCCTGCCCAGGACAGCCACAGCTACTTAGGCCGGCTGACCAAGATATCTTGAAGGGCTCTTTGTTAGGGGTATGTTGGAGAAAAGGCCATGGGGAGAATTAGTGCCTTCACTTTGGAGCTACTTTTTTGCTGATAACTTGGGTTTTCTTGATAGTCTTTAGTCCCAGAAACCCCATATTTGCTTCACGAGATGTAGCTCCTCAAAATCAAATTCTATTGTTTAAGAGCCAACACATGCCCAGCTGTGAGTGGAAAGCTGTTTCTGGATAGCTTTCTACCCCTGGGAAGTGATGGAATAGGAACTCAGGGTGCCTCTACCCCCTCCTCTGACCCAATCTCTTTCTTTGACTAGCAAACCCCCATCTAGGCCAGATGAGAGCACCAAACGGTTTTCTTCTAAATTCTAAAGCAGTACACCTTCCGCAGGCTGGTCTGTTTCCCTGCCACTCTGAGTTAGCTGGAGAGCAGAAATCACAATCTCTCAAGCAACCTGAAGACCTCTAAGGTCCCTTTTGGCTCTGACACCATAGGGTTCTTTAAGAATCCCCATTGACATTGACCGCCACCTGGAAGTTATAGGGTGTGTAACAATATGATGACCAGCAGGTGGCAATGTGTTCCACCCGTGGTGATGGATGCTTGGAAAAGGAATGTTGGTGCCTCTTGTGTCACAAGTTAATGATAAGATGCTAATCTTTTAATTGAAATAAGCACTGATCTTAAAATGTGAAGATATTAGCTTTTCTTGCAGGCAATTTTCTGTCATAGAAACTGCACAAAAATCACTGAAGAGCCAACAAACTTGGTCCTTCCAAGTCAAGATTTTATCCTGATTGGAAAGAGAGGCCATCTCCGGTTGGGAGAGCAGACTGGTTGGAAGCTTTACTTACCTCCTGTCAGCTTTTAGGGTAATTTGATTGTGAAAGTGTGAATTTTCCGGACAGAAAAGGGGGAAAGTATTAAATTGGTTTAAAAAAAGGAAGTTTAATGTCTGTTATGTCACAAATCAGTGTTAAAACACTAAAACTGTAACCAAAATAAATGTCTTACATTACAAAAAAAAAAAGAAAAGAAAAATGTCAACCTCTGAAAAATGTTGAAGTTTATATACAATATAGTCAATTTTATGTGCTTTAAAGAATGTGAATTCTGATGTGTTGGATATTTCCTTTCTGTATATTTTTGTATTTTTTTTGTATCTTTGTTCTGTAACCTATTGAGAGAAATGTTTTTATGCCTATGATTATAGATTTATTTCTCCTTTTAGTTCTGTTGTTATTTGCTTTAGCCATTTTAAAGCTCTGTTAATGAGTGCATACAGATTTAGAATTGTAATATATTCCTTGTAGGTGGAACCTGTATATATTGAAATGTCCTTTTTATTTTATATATAGCGCTTTTTGCCCTTAAGTTTTTCTGTCATATATTAATGTAACTATACCTTCATTCTTTTGGTTAGTGTTCTACAATGTAATTTTTCTCCTTTTCCTTTTCCTTTCAAATCTGGGTATTTATACTTTAAGTTAAAGCGTGTTTCTTGTAAGCATTATATTGTTGAGGTTTGTTTAATGTCATCTGGAAAACTTAGTTCTTTGATACATTTAGTCCTTTTATAATTTATGTATTTTAGTCTGTATGTGTTTGGGTAAATCTTGTATTCTATTTGTTTTATCTGTTTCATTTCTCTTTTTATCTCCTTCCTTCTTTGGATAGTCTCGTTAAAATCTATCATTTGAATTCTTAATTTTTCACTTCCAGGTTTCCACTGGCTTTAAAAAAATTCTCTGAAAATTTTAATCATTTAACATGTTTTTCTATATTTTTAAATTTCCTTGAATATACTAATGATAGTTATTTTAAAATCATATTCAGCTAATTCTAATACCTCATTTATCTGCAACTCAGTTTCTATTATTTTTTTTCCTCTTCGTTTTTGGTCATGCAGTTGCGTTTTATATCATTCTGGTAATTTGGATTGCATATCTGAACAAAAAGTTACAAATGCTCCAGATAATATTATCTTCCTCTGCAGAAGTTTATTCTTCCCTCTGCAGGAAAGATAGTGTGGCAGTTATCACTTTAGCCTGTTGACGTGAAACAAAACATTTGCCAGATATTTCTTCAGCAAAGATGGCTTTATTCAGGATTAGCAGAGAATTGCATCTCAGGGTCTGCAATCCTAGCGAGCCATGTACGAGTCCCCCAATGGCAAGGGAAGGAGAACAGTTTTATAGAGAGGAAAAGGAAATTGGGTGGCTATAGTAAAGAATGCGTCCACGGTTTTTCATTGGCTGAGTCCATACCGATAAAGAAGAGGAGTCTCTTTTTCCTCTTGGGCTCTGCTATCCTTGCAGGGCATGAGAGCTCCCCCTGCTGGTCTCCCGACTCTGTGTGGGATTTTTGTTTATTAATTTTTTCCAAGTCAAATAAGGAACTGTGCTGGCTCAAAGTTGAGTTTCAGCCTGCAAAGAGTCATCTACTTCTGGTTTACCTTTGGTCTTTCTTGGTTTCTACTCAGGGCCAAATGTATTTTGTGGGGTGCTACACTCTGGATTGTCCTTAATTCTAAATTTTGTTTCAGGAAACTTCAGAAAAACTCTGCTTTCAGAGATTTTATATGCTTACATTTCTGCCTTTGTGCCCTGTGAATCTCTGTAATCAGTAATTGCCTTGAGGGGAAAGCTGGCCATGTCTTAGAGATCCTCCAAGTCTCTACCAACCATCTGGAATGCTGAAAGACTGCTAGTTTCTCTCTCTCCTAGCAGCAGCCTTTTCCTGGGATTTTGGTACTGGAATCTTAGCTTCTTGTTCATGCTCAAAATTGGCAAATATCCTCACAGTAAAAATCAGCTTTGAGTTTTTAAATTTTTCTTTCCCCTGTATAGAATCTTAGCTTTGTGGTTTTCATTGCTCCCTCAGCTCTCTGCTGTCTTTAAAATATGAATTCTGTATCTCTTCAGACTTTTTTAGTTGTTCTGTGAAATGGCCACTAGCTATTCCACTCAAAGTTGGAAATAAATATTTCCAAACAGAAATTTGAAATCTACAAAGATGTTCTTCAGCGATGGAATGGTTAAATAAAGTATGGTTCCTCCATATTCTGGAAGATAATGCATTAGGTTAAAAGATGAGATAAATCTGTTTGTACTAACATGTAATAATCTTTAAAAACACATTGAGAAGTGAAAAAAGCAATATGAAAAATAATGTGTAAAATGTGTAATTATGATTTAGAAATATGAAATAATACCCTATATTCCTAAAAGTATTTAAGTACATGTAGAAAGCAATTATAATAAGATTTATAAAAATACACAATAGGCTAATAGCTGTGCTTTTTTCTTTCCTGGATGGGGGACTTGAGATTTATCAATAATGTTTCCATTTTTAAATCAAATATAATTGAGAGATTACTGTGGAACTAAAAAATTTAGGAGGAAAAGAAAACATTCCCTAAAATGATAAGATATAGTCAGTGCACATCTATTTACATGGCCAAGTTCTTTATTTATAGTTGTCTCCACACTTTCCTTGAAAGAGTTAACATGATAGGAATTTCCAGATATGACAAAGGTTGAAGTTTTCCAAAGCATTTTAGAAGAATGTACACAAAGAACTAGGATAGAGAAAGTGAGATGGGATCTTAATTTCAAATTCTATATATGATCTATGACTTCCCTAGATAGACCGTGTTTTGGAAATCAGAAGTGTTTGCGTGTGTGTGTGTGTTTATATACATATGTATATCTCTACTGCAAAGAAAAAGACATAAACAGAGGGATTGAGAAAGAAAAAGACCAAAAAAATCAAAACATAAAATACCTAATTAGAGAGAAAAACATTGTAAAAGATACAATTTAGAGTTATAACACACAAATCATCTTCCTAAATAATGTGCAGGGTATAGTAAACAGACCCAATACAAAGCTAAATTTATAACTTTCTTTAGTAAAAGCCACAGAGACACAACTGACAATACACTGCTATTCTTCACTGTGAAAGAACAGATTTTTGTTATTTAGTATAGCTGCTGCAAAAATAGAACTCATATTATTTTTACAAATACAGAAACTAAAAATGGATTATTTTTAAATTTCATGTTAAGATTATATATGAAGTTCAATATTAAACACATTTCATGTACATGATATTGGGTTGGCCAAAAAGTTCATTTGGGTTTATGGAAAAACCTGAACGAAATTTTTGGCCAACCCAATACTTTTTAAAAGTTGAAATGAATTTTGAGACACTCTGATTTCAATGTCATTTCTGAAAAGTCTTTGAAATTGACACTAAAATATTAATAAAATTGTCATTTCCTTTTAGAAATTGC
This sequence comes from Eubalaena glacialis, assembly GCF_028564815.1. Taxonomy (NCBI): domain Eukaryota; kingdom Metazoa; phylum Chordata; class Mammalia; order Artiodactyla; family Balaenidae; genus Eubalaena; species Eubalaena glacialis. Next base: position 99,351,697 of record NC_083719.1, read on the forward strand.
TATATTTGCCATGTAAAAATCTTGGTTTCTAGGTGGGAGAGCTTGGACTAATACCAGTTTTTTGGCTGGTATTGTTCCACCAGTCACTGAAAATCCTTACAATCTCAAATAAATATAAGTGTATCATCAGCCCTCCTTTCCTTAAGACAATCCCTTAAGGCGACAAACCTGTGAGTAAAACATGTTTTAAAAGCATTATTTTTAGCTTTACATTTTAATCTGACCCAAGGGGCACGTTGACATGACCGATTAAATGTCATTTCTGTTCTTTGTCTGTGCCAGTTCATTTTGGCTAAGATATTTCTTTAAGTAGAAACTTCCGACGAGATTGTCATTTTGAGGTTGTGGAATTTAGAAATTCTCTGTAACAACATAATAAGTTGTCAGCTTGTCAAAAATTTATCTTATCTTTCATATGCTTTTGAAACAGTTTGAGATAAAGCTTTTTCTGGCTCTGATGACTTTCTGATTTATTAGAATCAGCATTGCACATCTTTTGCTCATAGCCGTGTGACTTTACACAGGGACACTTTTTTCCATGAAGCTTAAAAAGTCAGTTCTGAGGAACTGTACCTTATTTTTCACAATGACAACTCTGAGATTGTGGGATTTACTCTCTGTATACAAATGAAAATTTTACTTTAGTCATCCATCCCCACATGGCAGAAATAAAAACATTTTCAGAGTGATGATGATCGCTGCTACTACTGCTAAATTTGTGGTAGAACAAATCGAAGCGCCATTAGGTCAATGGCATGCAACAACTGTGGTGCCTTGTTTGAGCGCGCAGGTGACATTTTTATGTGTCTTTACATAGGAAGTAATAGAAATACCCCCGAGTTATAATCCCTTTAACCTACAGTAAATGTTCTCTATGCTGGTGCTATAAAAAATGTTTAAGATTTGCGATCATTTACTATTTATAATCGTTATTAGACAATTGGTCAGAGCAGAAAATGGGGCTCCATTTCCTGGCATCACAAGGCTATCTAAGTTCCCCATAGCCTCCTTTCTATAGAGGACAAGGGAGGAAATGACAGTCTAAACCATTTAGACTTTATTCAAAAGAGCTCGAAAGAAATGGTTTTAATTGGAGAGGACTGCAATAACTTTGGTTCAAACAAACTTCAATTCTACCCACACTTCCCAGCTTGAGGAAGATTAGATGACTTATAGAAAATAAGGGGCTGCATTGTTCCATTTTTCATGTACATCTCAGTAAACATATATTCTTTTGTCTTGTTAACGCATCACAGAACCTACAAACCTTTTGATTACAAAGAAAGTTAGTTTCCCCACAAGGCGTGGAAAAGCAGTTTTGTGGGTTTCCTGCATATGTTTACACAGCATTGGATTCAGACACACTGTCCTGATATCCCAAGTCGTGGAGTACCAGGCCTTCTTAAGATTATAGGACACTTAGGGTTATACTGCCTGTCTATGGCCAAAACTTCCATTTGCCGAGTTCTTTGGACATTCACCCTTCTGCTAGTCAATTCAGACACTTGTCATCCATTTGTATACTTTTTGGCTATCTTGAGGGGACTAAATTATTATATTGTTATTGATATTCTTTTTTCTCCATCTTCCCTTTCCTTCCTTCCTTCCTTCCTTCCTTATTCCCTTCCTTCTTTTTTACAAACAACTGAGTGTTGTCACTGCTTCTGTCTTTCCACTGAAGAAAACTATATATATATGCCTGGAATTTCCCAAGGGATACAAACTTGCCTGAGAATATTTTAATCAAGACAAAAGCACAAAAATATCAGAATATTCAATTTTCTAAGACTATTCAAGGTTAGTAAAACAGTGGTCTTATAAAATCAAGTTTTTGAAATTTTTCAGACATAAGATGCTGGAAAAAATTGTGAAAGCTGGTGAAATATCAAATTCTATAGAACTGAATTACATCTTCAAGTTATTTATTTTGAACTAATATTATTCAAATTAAGATGATTGTACATTTCCTAGTAGTGCTATTTTATCTATAGATTTCAATGAGTAGGTCTTCCTACCGCCAAAATTAATCTCAGAGTAATCTGAGAAAAATGAACAGGTCTTATACCAGGCCCAAGAATAATAAGGGTATTTTTAAGCAACCCAGAAGACCATCTGGGACAAATGGAATGTGAGCTTCTATTTCTGGGCATTTTGTCAAAGGAATTAGGCTGAATGTAGCAATAACCAGTTTCTCTTATCTTTGCTTAGAATTGATACAAAGCAACCTTTTAATGAAGGATAATAACAAAGCTAGTTTTTATTTATTCTTCCAAATTTCTTTTATCTGTTAAGAAATAATAATTTAGTAACTTTGGTTTAAATTCTTATGAACAACTAGACATACCTTAAAAAATAAAGTTAAAAGAATTTACAAAATTTACCTAAAGATTAAAATCAGTGATTAATTATGTTGTTAGAGTACATTTAAGGGGATGTGTGACTCTTGTTGAGCATTTGTTTGTTTCAGACATGTCTATAAGGAGGTCCAGTGTTTGCTGGATTTTCCTGTAAACTACAGTATCTCTTATTCTTTTATTCGTCCTAGCACTCAAGCAGTTACATAGCCATAGTTATACAGAGGAGATTTTGAAATATACTGATTACCAGGCTACATTTTCAGACCAATTAAATCAGAATATGATGAGTAGTACCCAGACAGGGATCATTTTTCAAAGCTTTCTAGAGCCTTTATCAACAATTTAAATTTCATAATTGTTACACTGAATCTTACTTCAGTTATAATTAGAAAATTCTGATGGCTAAACATAAATCATTATCCAGAAAATTCTCACCACTGATTCCTCCATCTGTATTGGCATATGGTCTAAAATATAATAAAATATATTCTGCTGGAAACTGCAGTGTAAAATTATGTATTAGGTGTTGTTCATTTTCATAAGCTTCTAAAACTTGTGATACTACGTTTGGCCTCTCATATTTTATTTATGAATTTCACAAGATTATGTGAAATGTCTGAGCCCGCTGTTTGTGATCAAGATAATTTTATTCAGTAAACAAAGTAGTTTGGACCAAGAAAATTCTGTTAAATATGAAAATATTTAATTTTCCTATAAATCTGTAAAGTTTATCACATGCAATTTAAAAAAACCCAATATGCAATACAGTTGCATGCATATCTACTATGATATATAGGAAGAATCAAAATTTCTTAAAATGGATTATAATCTGTTAGTAGATTAATACACATTGCTGTTTCTTAATACACATTTCTTGGTATAGGAAAATTAAAATCGTTGTTAAAATATTCACCATTTGATATGCAACTTAATGGATGATATAGCATTGTGATAAAGGTATACAATTTTGCTGTTACGATTTTTAGAAAAGAAATATAAATCAATTATAATATAGTGAACACACAGGAATTTACTATATGAAGATAGGAATGCTAAATTTTCAGGGTCCAGGACTTGTTTAGAGTAACTTCATACCTAAATTTACCTCTAAGTTGAAATAATCAGAAGTGTAAAAGCATTTTGTCTTTTGCTTATTCTCAAAATAAAAAATTGATCATCAGTTTACTTCAAAGTTTTATACACTGTTTACCTGATAGCACTTCATTTTCTCACATTATCCTATTGCATTTATAGAGTTAGATTTTTATTAAATATGGCAGATTTTGTTCCATCATTCCTAGACTGGTTACCTTCAAGGCAATGTAATATTCTTTCCATGTGTGGTATATTTTAAATCATTTAAATTATATTCTATATTTCAGACAAAAGTCTGAACTAGAAGACTAGAATGGTCAGATCTTGGTTGATTTCATCTTAATAACTGAGCATTTCAAAATTAGATAGATTCTTAACAGAATATTGGGTGTAAATATGACCTTAGACAATGCCTTGTCCTAGCCACTGCCTTATAAATGAGAAAATGCAGACCCAATGTGATTAAATCACCTCCTCAATCCTATTTCAACTTTCTAAACTCCATCCATTAATAAATTCAAGCATTTGATACATACTTGTCAAAGGAACTTGATGAATTTGTTCGATAATAAATATGATAGATAAAGGTAGTTAAAAGCTGAATACAAAATACTCTGCTTACTAAATAATTTGACATTGGTTAAATCTGATTTTTGTTTTACACCAGTGAATAATCTTTGCATACTTGAACAGCTAAAATTACTGAAAAAATTAATTGGCAAAGGAAGTGCTCAAATTATAGTAAAAGTTGGACAGAGCCAAAATAAGTCCAGTTTAGACTGTTTTGAATGGGGTGGGGGAGAGCCTTATCTAAAGCATTATTTGAGGCTTATCTAAATCAAATAAGTACTGTTTTACAGACAATTTTTTAGAGTAGTTTTAAGTTTGCAACAAAACTGAGAGGAAGGTACAGATTTCCCATATGCCCTCTTACCCCACACATATGTAGTCACCCCCATTATCAATGTCACTTACCTGATCTTACTAAGGGTGAATCTACATTATCACATTATAATCATCCAAAGTTAAGAGTTTACTTTAGGGTTTACTCTTGGTATTGTATATTCTATGGGCTTGGGACAAATGTTTAATGACATATATCCGTTATGGTATTACACAGAGCAATTTCAGATCCTCTTTAGGGCAGTGAAACTGTGCTCTGCCAATTAATCTATCTACCACCCTGCTCCCCAGTAACCCCTTGTCTTTTTATTGTATCCATAGTTTTGTCTTTTCCAGAATATCATATATTTTGAATCCTACAGAAGATAGCCTTTTCAGACTGGCTTCTTTCACTTAGTAATATACATTTATGATTTCTCCACATCCTTTCATGACTTGACAGCTCATTTCTTTTTTGCACTGAGTAGTACTCCATTGTCTGAATGTACTGTGGTTTATTTATCCATTCACCTAGTGAAGGACACCTTGGTTGCTTCCAAGTTCTGTCCATTGTGAATAAAGCTGCTGTTAACATTATATGCAGGTTTTGGTGTGGATAGAAAATTTCAACTCCTTTGGATAAATGCCAAGGGGTATGTTTGCTGGATCATATAGTAAGAGTATGTCTAGCTTTATAAGAAATGTCAACTTGCCTTCCAAAGTGGCTGGCCCATTTTGCATTCCCACCAGCAATGGATGAGAATTCCTGTTGTTCCACAACTTCATCAGCATCTGGTGTTGTCAGTGTCCTAGATTTGACCATTCTAATGGGTGTGTGGAGGTATCCTATTATTTTTTTAATTTGCATTTGCCTGATGATATATGATGTGAAACATCTTTTCCTATGCTTATTTGCCATCTGTATATATTCTTTGATGAGGTCTCTGTTAAGATCTTTTGCCCAGTTTTTAATTGGGTTGTTTGTTTTCCTATTGTTGAGTTTTAAGAATTCTTTGTATTTTTGGATAACAGTTCTTTATCACATGTGCCTTATGCAAATATTTTCTTCTTCTGTATCTTGTCTTCTCAGTCTCTTAAAATTGTCTTTCACAAAGCAGAAACATTTAATCTTAATGAAGTCCAGCTTACCAGTTATTTATTTCAAGGATAATATCTTTAGTGTTGTATTTAAAGAGGAATCATCATGCCCAAGATCATCTAAGTTTTCTCCTGTGTTATCTTCTAGGAGTTTTATAGTTTGGGATTTTACATTTAAGTCTGTGATCCATTTTGAGTTAATTTTTGTGAAAGGTGTAAGGTAGTGTCTACATTCAAGTTTTTGCATGTGGATTCCCAGATTTTTTAGCAGTATTTGGTGAAGAGACTATCTTTGCTCCATTGTATTGCCTTTTCTCCTGTCAAAGATAAATTGACTATATACATGGGGCCTATTTGTGGACTCTTTGTTCTATTTCAGTGATCTATTTGCTTATTCTTTCATTAAACACATTGTCTCAATTGTTGTAGCTTTATAGTAAGTCTTGAAGTAGGATAGTGTCAGTCTTCCAACTTTGTTCTTAATATTGTGTTGGCTATCCTGAGTCTTTCACCTCTCCATATAAACTTTAGAAGGATTTTATTGAAAGCCATAAAATAATTGGGACTTTTATTGAGATTACATTGAATTTATAGGTCAAGTTGGGAAGAACGGACATCTTGACAGTACAGTTTTACTATCCATTAACATGGAATATATCTCCATTTATTTAATTCTTTGTTGCTGTTGATCAGAATTTTTTAGTTTTCCTCATGTAGATCTTGCACATGTTTTGTTAGATTTATATCTAAGTCTTTCATTTTTGGGGGTGCTAATGTAAGTGGAATTACGTTTTTAAATTCAAAATCTACTTGTTCATTGTTACATAGAAAATCAACTAACTTTTATATATTAACCTTGTATCCTGCAACCTGCTATAATCACTTATTAGTTTCAGGAGTTGTTTTGTTGATTCTTTCATATTTTCTACATAAACAATCTTGTCATCTGCAAATAAAGATACTTTTATGTCTTTCTCTCTAATCTGTATATCTTTATTTCCTTTTCTTGCCTGTTGCATTAGTAACGACTTCCAGCATGATACTGAAAAGGAGTGATAAGAGGGAACATCTGTGCCTTCTGCCTCATCTTCATAGGAAAATTGAGTTTCTCACCAGTAAGTATGGTGTTAGCTATAGGGTTTTTGTAGACAGTCTTTGTCAAGTTGAGGACTTGATTCCTAGTTTACTGAGAGGTTTTATCATGAAAGCGTGCTAGTTTTTGTCCCATATTTTTTCTGCATCTATTGATATCATGTAATTTTTCTGTTTATGTGATGGATTACCTTAATTGATTTTTGAATGTTGAATCTGCTTTGCATAACTGGGATAAATCTCACTTGGTTATGCTGTATAATTTTTTTATACTTGTTTTGATTTGACTTATTAGTATTTAATTGAGGATTTTTATATCTATGATCATGAGAGATATTGGTCTGTAGTTTTACTTGTTTGTATGTCTTTGTCTGGTTTTGGTATTAGGGTAAAGCTGACCTCATAGAACAAATTAGTAAGTATTCTCTCTGCTATTCTCTGAGAGATGTTAGAGAATTGGTATAATTTCTTTCTTAAATGTTTGGTAGAATTGACCAGTGAACCCACCTAGGCCTGGTGCTTTTTGTTTTGGAAGAACATTAATTATTGATTGAATTCCTTTAATAAATATAGTCCTATTCATATCATCTATTTCTCCTTTTTTAAGTTTTGACAGATCATATCTATCAATAATTGGTCCATTTTCTAGTTTATTAAATTTGTGGGCATAGAGCTGTTAATAGTATATCTTTATTATTCTTTGAATGTCCATGTCATCAGTATGATCCTCCTTCTTTTACTTTATTAGTAATTTGTGTCCCCTCTCTTCTTTTCTTAGCCTGGCTGGAGGTTTATCAATTTCATTGACCTTGAGAAAGAACCAGCTATTGGGTTTCATTGATTTTATTTATTGATTTCTTGCTTTCAGTTTTATTTGTTTCTAATTATTATTTCTTTTCTTTTGCTAACTTTGGGTCTACTTTGCTCTTCTTTTATTCAGTTCTTAAGGTGGAAACTTAGATCATTGATTTTAGATCTTTCTTCTTTTCTAATACATGCATTGAACACTATAAATTTCCCTCTCAGCACTGCTTTCACTGTATCTCATAAATCTTGATAAGTTGTGTTTTCTTTTTCCTCTGCTTTGAGATATAATTGACATATAACATTGCATAATTTCAGGGTATACAACATGTTGATTTGATACACTTATATATTGTAAAATAAGTACTGCCATAGTGTTAGCTAACACCTCCATGATGTCACATATTACCTCTTCTTTTTGTGGTGAACATTTAAGCAACTTAGCAACTATCAACTATACACTACAGTATTATTAACTATAATCCCACCATGTTTTACATTAGCTCCCAAGAAATTATTTGTCTTAAAACTGGAAGTTTGTACCCTTTGATCAACATCTCCCCATTTCCCCCACCCACCAACCCCTGGAAAACCCCATTTTACTCTGTTTCTATGAGAGGAAATTTTTTAGATTTCATGTTTAAGTGATATTGTACAGTATTTGTCTTTTTCTGCCTAGCTTATTTCACTTAGCATAATTCCTTAAGGTCTATCCATGTTGTTGCAAATGGCGGGATGTTCTTTCTCATGGCTGAGTAGTATTTTTATATTATTTATACTATATGCACACACATACAACCCACATCTATTTTTATCCATTTATCTGTTTTGGACACTTGGGTTGTTTCCATGTCTTGGCTATTGTGAATAATGCTGCAACTAATATAGGAGTGCAGATATCTCTTCTACATTCTGTTTTCATTTCCTTTGGATATATACCCAGAAGTGAGATTGCTGGATGTGTTTTTAATTTTTTGAGGAACCTCCATACTGTTTTCCATAGTGGCTGTGCCAATTTACTTTCCTAAAAATATTGCAAAAAATCCATTTTCTTCACCAACATTGGTTGGTGAAGAACATCATGACTTTTTGATAATAGTTATTCTAACAGGTGTGAGGTGATATCTCATTGTGGTTTTGATTTGTATTACCCTGATTATTAGTGATGTTGAGCACCTTTTCATGTACCAGTTGGCCCTTTGTTTGTCTTCTTTGGAAAAATGTCCTCTACCTGTTTTTTAATCAGATTGATTGATTGCTTGTTTTTTGATATTGAGTTGTGTAAATTCCTTATATATTTTGGATATTAACCCCTTACTAGATATATGATTTGCAAATATTTTGCTCCCATCCCTAGGGTGCCTTTTAATTTTGTTGATTATTTCTTTTTTTGTGCTTTTTAGTTTAATGTATTAATTTTTACTTTTGTTGCTTTCACTTTTGGTGTCATATCCAAAAAATTGTGGCCAAGACCAATGTCAAGATTTTCCCCAATATCTAGGAGTCTTTTTTTTTTTTTGGAGTTTTATTGTCTAGGAGTTTTATTGCTTCTTACCTTATGTTTAAATCTTTAATCCGTTCTGTGTTAATTTTTGTGAGTGGTGTAAGATAGGGGTCCAGTTATATTCTTCTGCATGTGATTACCCAGTTTTCCCAGCACCATTTATAAAAGTACTATGCTTTCTCTGTTGAGTAATCTTGGCTCCCTTGTCAAATATTAGTTGATTGCACATGTGGGGATTTATTCCTGGGCTCTTGATTCTGTTCCATTGATCTCTGTGCTATTTTTATGCCAGTGCCGTACTCTTTTGATTACTATAGCTTTGTAGTATAGTTTGAAGTCAGAAAATGTGATGCCTTCAGGTTTGCTCTTTTTTTCTCAGTATTGTTTTGACTATTTGGATTTTTTTGTGGTTCCATACAAATTTCAGAAATATTTGTTTTATTTCTTTGGTAGATACCATTAGAATTTTGAAAAGAGTTGTGTTGAATCTGTAGATTGATTTGGCTAGAGTGGAAATTTTTACAGTATTAATTCTTTTAATTCATGAACACTGGATATTTTTCCTTTTGTTTGTGCTCCTCTTCAATATCTTTCATCAAGGTCTTATAGTTTCAAGTGTACTAATCCTTCACCTCCTTGGTTAAATTTATTCCTAAGTATTTTACTGTTTTTGATGCTATTATAAGGGGATTATTTGCTTAATTTCTGTTTCAGATATTTTGTTATTAGTGTATAGAAATGTAGCTGATTTCTGCGTGTTGATTTTGTATCCTGCAAATTTACTGAATTTATTGATTGTTCTAACATTTTTCATGGACTCTTAGGGTTTTCTACATGTAAGGTCGTATCATTTGGAAACAAAGACAATTTTACTTCTTTCTTTCCTTCTGATTTGTATTCATTTTATTTCTTTTTCTTGTCTGATTGCTCTGGCTAGGACAGTACTGTATTGAATAAGAGTGAGCAACCTGTGTTTTTCCTGATCTCAGAGAAAAAGCTCTCAACCTTTCATTGTTGAGTATGATGATAGCTGTGGATCTGTCATATGTAGACTTTATTATTTGGAGGTATATTTCTTCTATTCCCAATTGGTTGAGCATTTCTATCATGAAAGGATGTTGTATTTTGTCAAATGCTTTTTCTGCACCGATTTAGATGATCAGATCATTTTTACCTTTTATTCTATTAATGTAGTGTATAACATTTATTAATTTGTGTATGTTGGATCATCCTGTATTCCAGGGATAAATCCCACTTGATCATGGTGAATGATCATTTTAGTGTGTTTAATTCTGTTTGCTAATGTTTTCTTAACAAGTTGCGCATCGATATTTTTCAGGAATACTGGTCTTTAGTTTTCCTTTCTTGTAATGTCTTTATCTTGCTTTGATATCAGGGTAATGCTGGCCTTGTAAAATGAGTTTGGGAGGGTTCCCTCCCCTTAAATTTTTTGGAAAAGTTGAAGAAGGATTGGCATTAATTCTTTTTAAAATGTTTTGTATAATTCACCAGTGAAACCATCTGGTCCTCAGTTTTTCTTTGTTGGGAAATTTTTGACTACTGATTCAGTCTTCCTGTTATTTATGTGTTCAAATTTTCTATTTTTATGTGAGTCCTTCTTGGTAGTTTGTATGGTTATAGAAATTTATCCATTCCTTCTGGGTTATATAATTTTATTTTAGTTTACACTTGTCCCTAGTATTCTCTCATGTTTCTTTGTATTTCTCTGGTATCAGTTCTAATGTCTCCTATTCTATTTCCGATTTTATTTATTTTACTCTTCTCTTTCTCTTAGTCAGTCTAGCTAAAGATTTGTCAGTTTCCTTTATCTTTTCAAAGAATCATCTCTTAGTTTCTATGATATTTTCTATTGGTTTTCAGATCTATATCATTTGTTTCTGCTCTGATCATTGTTATATCCTTTCTTCTACTAACTTTTGACTTAATTTGTTCTTTTTCTTAGTTCTTGGAGGTGAAAAATTAGGTTGGTTAGGTTGTTTGAGATATTTCTTTTTTCTTAATGTAAGTGTTTATTACTATAAACTTTCGTCTTAGAATTGCTTTTGCAGCATCCCATAGGTACGGATGTGTGTGTTTCCATTTTCATTTGCTTCAAGGTATTTTTTTTCTCTTTTGCAATTCTTTCTTTGACCCATTGGTTGTACAGGATAGTGTTTTTAAAATTGCACATATTTGTTAATTTTCCAACATTTCTTCTGTTACTGATTTCTAGTTTTATACCAGTGTGGTTGGAAAAGATACTTGGTATGATTTCAGTATTCTTTAATTTGCTCAGAATTGCTTTGTGGCCTACCATATGATGGAGAGTGTTTCATGTGCCCTTCAGAGAATGTATATAGTAGTCCCCCCCATCCATGGTGGCTATGTTCCAAGACCCTCTGTGGGTGCCTGCGACTGTGAATAGTATTGAATCCTATATATACTATGTTTTTTCCATACATACATACAAAAACATGATAAAGTTTAATTTATAAATTAGGTGCTGTAAGAGATTCACAACAAAAACTAATAATAAAATAGAACAATTATAGCATAAACTGCAGTAAAAATTATGTGAATGTAGTCTCTATTTCTCTTTCTCAAAATATCTTATACAAATTTAATGCTTTTTCCATCTTAACTAAGGCCTTATCACTTACTGTGGCTGTAACTTTTGCAGTTTGAGGTGCAGCAGCAAAACTATCATGAATTTATTTTTCCTTTTTCACAATTTCACTGATAGATTTGTTCTTACTGTGGATCTTAGCAACTTCAGCATATGATTTTTTTCCTTCCTTATTAAGTTGAGAACTTTCACCTTTTCACATAAAGGAAGCATTTTACAGCGTCTCTTCAGCATATCCAAATTGCCAGCAGTACTCCTCTTATACTTTAGGGTTATTACTAAGTAAAATAAGAGTTACTTGAACACAAGCACTATGATACTGCAACAGTCAATCTGGTAACCAAGATGGCTACTAAGAGACTAATTGGGTAGTATACACTGGACAAAGGGATGATTCACATCTTAGGTGGGGCAGAGCAGGAAGGTGGGAGATTTCATGATGGTACCAAAAATAGCACATAATTTAAAACTTATGAATTGTTCATTTCTGGAATTTTCCATTTAGTAATTTTGGACAGTGATTGATTGTGGGTAACTGAAACCATGAAAAGCAAAACTTTGGACAGTGGGGAACTCCTATATTCTGCTGTTGTTGGATGGAATATTGTGTACATACCTATAAAGCCCATTCAGTCTAAAGTAAGATTTAAGTTTAATGTTTCCTTGTTGCTTCATTGACTGTGTGATTTTTGCAGTGTTGAATGTAGGTTATTGAAGTCCCCTACTCTTATTGTACTATCTCTTTATCTCTTCAGATCTGTATTTGCTTAATATATTTTTTGTTCTCTCATATTGGGTGCTTATATATTTATGGTACATCTTCTTACTGATTTGACCCCTTTATCATTATATAATGACCTCATTTGTCTCTAGTTATTGTTTTTGGCTTAACATCTATTTTCTCCATTGTTTTTCCTTATTTTTCCTTTGTTCCCCTCTGAATGGATAGTTTCAAAGTTTCTGTCTTCAATCTCATTGATTCTCCTACTTAAGAATTCTGTTGATGCTCTCTATTACATTTTCATTCCATTCATTGTTTTCTTCAGCTCCAGATTTCTGTTTGCTTCATTTTTATGGTTTCTATCTCTTTGTTAAACTTTTCATTTTTTAGTGTATTATTTTTATGAGCTCATGGAATTGTCTTTCTGTGTTTTCTTGTAGCTCATTGAGTTCCTTAAAACAACAATCTTCTATTCTTTATCTGGTAGTTGTAGATGTCCATGTCTTTGGATTAGGTTACTAGAAGATATTGCAGTTCTTTAGTTGTGTCATGTTACCTTAATTTTTCATGTTCCTTGAAGTTTTGTGTGGATGTCTTTGCATTTGAAGTAGCAGTCACTTCCTCCAGTTTTCACTATCTGCCTCCGGGAGAGAGATGCCTTCTGTCAGTCTTGGTAGATGTTCTGAGGATATTTCAGACCTTCTATGGGTACACCTGCTCCACGCTTTTTGCTTTATCTTGTGGAGAGTTCTTAAACTTGTATGCTATCTATGAACACTGCAATGCCCATGGCTAAGTGTTGACAGCCTCTCTTCTGTTTTCTCAAACATGGTGCTAGAGCCCAAGTTCATGGTCTCTCTCATCTCTCACAGATTTGTCTGACTTTGCTCACTCTCTAGCCATTTTCCAAAGACTGCTCTTACTGCTGCCATCAGAAACATGCACAAGAAGCTGGCAGAAGTGTGCAGGTGTATGTGGGTAAGGCACATGGAGTGCTGAGGGTGCTCCTGGATCAATTGAGGGGACCCATGAGTGAGGTGTTCCCGGTAGTCCATTTATGGGCTTCTTGATGGAGTCCATCATACAATTAGTAGGATCTGTGTTCCTTTACTGTCCCCCAAGTGTTCTGTCTTCTGCTTCTCCAGTCATGTAGCTTATGATTTAGTACTATGAATGGGGTGAGAGAGGAAAGAGTCTCTGTGGCAGCATCTTGCATAGCTGGGGAAGTCAGAGGTTTAATAACATGCTCTCCCATTTCCCCACAGGAGAAGTCACAGGCTGAGGAAGATTTCTGTTAGCCTTAAGCTATGCTGCCTTGGGTGAGGGGTGATGCAGGTAAGTCAAGTTGTTTCTCATACCTACATCAATGTGTCCAAAGTCATATTTATTTTGTTCCAGTACTGTGCAGAAACTCTTCTCTAGAAAATTAGACTTCCACAAAGGCTCTTTTATTCATGGATGATTGTCTAAGTCAGTGTTCTCCAGCGGCTCCTGGGACCACAGCCAAGAGGGGCTGAATCTGGTTCATGGTCCACAGCCAGGATTGAGGTCTGTCTATCACCTGCCACATGGGTGGGTTACACTACTTCCAGGTTCCTTGGCATATGTCACTGGAACTCAAATCTCCCTCAAAGGCACTTCAATCCATGGATTGATGCCGAATTTTTGTTGTTGGGTGGGGGAAAACACGAGAGATGCTACCATGATGCTGATGTCACCCACTAATACCTTGTGTTTCAGTTTCACTTAGTTCAAAATGGTTTTAAATTTCTCTTGAGATTTCTTCTTTGACTCATGTGCTATTTAAAAGTATGTTGTTTAATTGCCCACATTTTGGAATTATCCAGTTATCTTTCTGTTATTGATTTCTAGTTTAACTCCATTGTGGTCTGAGAGCACGTTTTGTTTATGATTTCTATAATTTTAAATTTAAGGTGTGTTTTATGGCCCAGAAAGTGGTCTATCTTGGAGAATGTTTCATGGGGGCTTGCAAAAAATGTGTATTCTGCTGTTTTGGATGAAGCAATCTATAGATGTCTAGTATATCCAGTTGATTCATGGTGTTGTTCTGTTCAACTATATCCTTACTGATTTTCTTCCTGCTGGATCTGTCCATTTTTGATAGAGGATTGTTGAAGTCTTCAACTATAATAGTAGATTCATTTATTTCTCCTTGTAGTTCTATCAGTTTTTGCCTCATAGAGTTTGATACTCTGTTATTAGGTGCATACACATTAAGAATTGTTATGTCTTTTGGGAATGCCCTTTTTTAAAAATCTCTGATGACTTTCTTTTGATGTCTGCTCTTTAGTACATACTATTTTTACACAGTCATCAAATTTGCTGGAAAGATCAGCTTGGGAAAGGTTTGAATTGTATTTCTTCTTGACCCTTGTTTGTTATTTTCACTCATTATCCAATGAGAACAAAGGTCTGAAAACTGAAGGCTCTGAGAAGTATTTTTGAACTGGTTTTCTGTTTGAATATGGCAGGATTACTAAGTGTTAAAAAAAAAAATAAAGAACAGACAATGTCATGTGATTCTGTAATTACTGAAGATTTCTTTTTCACCCCTCCTTCTTTTTATTTCTTTTCCTTCCCTCTCTCCTTTCCTCTCTTCCACAATAATTAATGTCTAATAGCTATAGATATAGCACAGAATGGGAATAGAAAATGACAATCTATCAAAAATAGAAGTAATGAACTTTAATTACTCTAAAATGGGAAGAAAAAAGAAAGTGTCCTAAATGTAAAACACAAAAATTCTATAGAGCTTCTACCAGAAGGGAGGGGAGAGGAAAGGAGAATACAATGTGAATGCTATGTCATGTTGGAAAATATCAGCCTTTCTGGCAAAGTAATCAGTTTAGAACTTTAAATACACATCTACCAATATCAAGTTCAGATTTATTATATTCATTTGATAGGTAATTCTCTTTGATGCTGATTATTTTCCTGAGGGTCTATATATAATTGCATTTTTGTTTTCTTTCTTGACTAGTTATCTAGGACACTGATGTAACATAGTTTATCCTAAACCATACATAATTTGGCAATCTTATATTTACTCTGATCTATAGTTTTGTTTCTTAAAATGTGTTAAGGTTTTCTTTGTGTTTATGTGCATTTTGTTGGATACTGAGGTTAATTTTCAGACACTGTTTAGTACATGCAGTTTGGGAGTTAATTCCACATCCAGTGGTGAGTTCTAATTAATACAAGCCAGTGGTTCTCAGTCCCAGATGCAAATTAGAATCACCTGAGGATTTTCTACAAATTACAGATACCTGAGCACCACTCAAAGGGATAAGTCCTGATTATTGGGATATTGTTTTAAAAGCTCCATGGGTGAGTCTGAAGTGCAGCCAGAGTTGAGAGCAATTGATTTCAGGCAACTATTACTCTCATCCTCCTCTGGATCAAGCTCTCCGGCCTAAGTACTTAGTGACAGCATTGTCCTGACCACAGACAGGTCAAGAATGGACACATGATCTGGTTTAAAACATGGGACCAAAGAGGAAATTGCTACATACTTTTGTAAGAATTCCTCACTTTATAGAGAAAGCCATTGAAATATTTGGTCTCTAAGGTCTCTGAATATTGTCATTTGTTTGGCCTAAGGTCCAATATTTCTGCATCTACCTTGCTATCAACATCTGCAGAAAGGTTGAGTGGAGGAAACCACAGGGGAATGGAGTGAGTCACAGAATTTATCCAACTCTAAAACTAGTCTTATGGCTAATGTTTATATATATGAAATTAACCAATTGATGTCCTCCCATAAGATTTTGGACACTCCTGGATTTCATATTTTTATTTTAATAGTTTAGTTATGCCTGATGCAGTAATGAATTTTGTCTGTAAGCACTTTTCTTTAAACTTACCATGGATATATTTTAATTAATGTATGTATGTATATCAGAGCAGTCACCTCATCATTGGTTATATTTATAGTTTTTTCATAAGCATTGTTTATTTTCTATTAAAAATATATTTTGGTTGTTGAGCACATCTTCCCCTGTACATCTTTATGACAGTTGTTCACAAAAGAAGTTCTCCAAGTACAGTGGAGACAGAATCTGCAACTGTTAGAAGCTGAGGTGTTAGAAATGACTATATTTTTATTCAACTGCATATCAATTTCCCACAGCATACAACTTCTTCGAATACTGATACTTTTACATCTTTGGCACTGTCTTTTCATGTCTTCTAATAATATGAATTGACAAAGCAACACATTTTTGCTTACTTTACTGTTTCCCATGTATTATTTCAGCCAAATAAAATGCAGTAGTCAATGCTATGTGCCATTTTTGCCTGTTTACATTATGAAACCCCCAACAGATGTAACATCATTGTGAAGTTTTATGAAATACTGCTTCAAACCATTAGATTTTCATCAGAGTTCTCCAACTCAGGCGCCGATAAAAGCTGAGGAATTTACACAAGTGTTGAGTCTCCACATCAGGGAGGCTGAGGGGTGCCATAGCTAGTCTGTTTCAGTCTGTTATGGCCATGTGGAATTGTGGGATCAAAGTTAAAAGGTCTTGCAGTTCTTTTATTATGGGGAAGCCAATTTTTTATGGGAACTTTTGATGTTTAAATGTCAGTTAAACCAGCCAAACAACAAATACACAAACACACACTGTGTGGGCCAAACACATCTGGCTTGCTGGCTAAAATATGTACCCTTTGGAATAGCAAAATAATTATAATCATAAGGCTGAACTAGGGCTGGGAGTCTTCTCTCTGCCCTGCCCCCAGCTCTTGCCTGGTATAGACTCTCTCTCCTAAGACACAGTGGTCAACTGCCAGCAACCTGGGTTCACCTTCCTACACTGTTATTTTTTGGGAGTTACCAGGTGTGAAGAGCTATCAAAAAATGTGTTTTCCTGCTTTCTTAAGTTTGTATATTCTACATTTTCTTTCTTAATTTTCGGCTCCATTGGCCACCCAGATTAGAGCAGTGGATTAACTTCTGGATTTAGTGTTTGGTGTTATTTTTAAGCCTTTCTCTTGAATCTTTGTAATTATTTTTGAGGCCTGCCTAGGGCCTGCTGGTTATTAATTATATTCTATTGAGAACTGAAAGTTCTATCATGGAGCTCTTTCACTATTATAGATGCATAAATTAAATTATGGTGTGTGTGTATGTATATATGTATACATATGTACCTGTTTATACAAATACTTCCTCATAGATTTTAGGATAAATTTCAATAACACAGTAAATATAAAAGAAACTGAGAAGATAATTGAATCTCCTGGTAGAGTTGATGGCAAAGTCTTATTTTATTAATAAAATTTTACTATGTTCCAAATTTGAGTGAAGTATAAGGTATTTCTAGCTGAAAAAGTCAGTCACATGTGTTTTTCAAAATTAATGACAGCTTAAGGTGTGAGTTCTTTGTTGGCACCAGATAAGGGAATTGTTAGTGCCACTTTATCATTCTGTGGCCTGGCACGATTGGTAGAAGGGAATGAAAACAGTAACAATTACCTTCAGAAACTGCGTTCACTACTTTGGCAGCGGTGGAGAATGCAGCTGGCAGATTTTCTGGAGGACAGAACCCCAAAGGCCTTTTTGATATTTTCCACAATTTTAGAGGACTGCTCTGGTACTTAGCAGTCCCTACCACAGTTTCATACCCAGTTTCGGCAGAAAAAATCTGCCATCAAATAAAGCCTTGGATCTAGCAATAATTTTCTCAATGTTCAATTTCTTTGGATAAAATGGCTAAGGACATTTCTTATAACCCAGTAAAAAGTAGTTCCAGTGAAGTCCTCATTTCGTTTATTTTTAAAAAGCTGTCTTTTTAAATAAAAATTTAACACGATAAAAGAATTTACAATGAAAAATGAGTATCATTTCCACCCTAGATTCTGACCTCCCTACCCAAAGCATTTTATTTTGTAAGAGCTTTACTACACACACACACACACACACACACACACACACATATTTGGGTGTTGAATTGTTTTTCCTGTGGTTTCTGAATTTTCAATAAACTGAAAATAAACTGAAATAAAGTATATTTAGTTTCTGAAGAGATATACTATAATTTATATGCTAGATTACTAGTGTAGCAACTATTAATTGCAACCCCCCACCTTCAGGATATATAAAAGGAAACTAGACTTTGATAGGTGATAAAGAAAGTCTGTATGACAGAGTAGAGAGATTTAGGTCTTGTGTGGAGTGATATGTCTTTTCTCTGTTCCCTACATTAGAGGAGAGATAAAGGGACCCAAATTTTTTCAGCCTAAGCCAAATGTATCTCTATTGCACCTCTCATAGTTACTAGGGGGGAGTCTGCAAGAAGAAGAGGTCAGCATCTCACTCCTCTAGCTGGGACCTAGGTCAGCCATGGCACCAAGGTTAATTTGGTGGGAATGCTGATGGAGCAAATTTCCATGTATCCCTTGGAGAGGGAGCTCACAAACATAGACACAAAAGCCTGCTTCTTGCCTGAAGCATCCTCAAGGCAGAGTAAGGAGAGAAGGCAGTAGCAGAGCCTACCTCTATTACTACCACGTGGTATGGGAAGAGGTGTGTTTATCACAAGCCAAATGGACACTAATGAAGGGAACTTGGCTTGAATTGTCTGGATAAACTTCTCCCAAAATGTCAGCTAAGGATAGTGGTGAGAGGACTCTAGTAATGGATGGCTTTGGGGTGTATCAGTAGGGGGCAGCAAATAATCCCTGATGTTTCACAGGAACTCATCTGGGATGGCATCAGGGATTGTGTAGTATGGAGGTTTTCTTGGAAGAGCCACAATCCACCCTAAATTACATCCAGCACTTGGCTGCCTGCTCTCCTGACAGTAGGTATGTCCAGATTATATCAGTCACATAAGAGACTTGAGCCTCCTTTCTTCCAACCTCACCTCTGACGGTGTGGGACACCCAGAAGCAGCAGAGTGAGAGGGGATGGAGGAGGAGGAGAATATAATAGAATAAGGAAAGGGAGTGGAAGAAGAGACACATCATAGCATCCCCACTGCATGACTCCAAGCCACAACCAACCCATGAAGTGGGGAATGAAGAAGTGTTGCATTAGATGTGGTTTGGATTTAGAATGGACTAGATTTTATATATCTGAAAAATGAGTCATCATTATTAAATTTAAAAGAAGACTATTCTCATGAATTAAAAGTGATCCAAAAACTATGAGGTGATGAGAAAAGTCACCATGAAGACAGAAATATAAAGTGGATTCCTATTTTCCTCTAAGTTAAGCTCTCAATAAGCCATTTATGCATGTAGAAAATTTATCTATGTGTACTTTGTAAGGCATAAATGTGGTATACTACTTGTGATGCTCCATACTTTTATCTCCTCAATATATTTTGCACATCTCTTAAATGAGTGTACTCTTTTAGTTAGGGTCATGCTAGCTGCTGCAACAGGTGGGTTCTGAAATCTTAGTGGCTTAGCTCATTAGAAGCTTATCTCTTGCCCACATGATCAGCAATGAACTTTCCTCCCTGGCCCTTTCTCTAGCAGCTTTGCAACTTGAATGCTTGGCTTCCAAGGTACCTATGTTCCTCTGCATTAAACAGAGAGAAAGAGCATAGAGGTAGAAGGTGGGAGGTTTTTGCAGACTAGGACCAGAAAGGCACGTACCATGTTTGTCCACCTTCCCTTGACTTCTGTACATGGCCACATCTGCCTGCCAGGGTAATTTCGAAATAGAGCCTATTTCTGTGACCAGAATGAAGAGTAAACTGCTTTGGCTATTAGCTTACTATCCAATGACCAGTAAGCTAGTATATCTACATTTAACTACAAAATAGCTACAGACTATTCCATGTTATGGCTGTTCCATAATTTATGTAACCTTATCCCTATTGGTGGACATATACATGTTTTCCAGTATTTTTCTCTTTCGAACAGTACTGCAAAGAACATTCTTATTCATGAATTTGGACACATGTGCAGGTCCCTTAAGATAAGTTCATAGAAGTGAAGTTGCTATTTGAAAGTTGAAAAAAAATTGGTATTTTTTGCCTTCCAAGGAGATTTTTATCAATTACACACTTATTAATAGTTTATGAGGTTGTCTGTCCTGCCTACTTCCTGCTTCACTTAAGGGGAATTAGTGTTCCATTGTTATTTCTTTCTTTTAATAAATACATATTTTATTTATTTACATTAGTTTGTTGCAGTGATTCCTGAGTGCTGTTGTAGATATCCATTACAGCTAGTTTTCTCCTATTAAAGCAGGGGGTAGCGGAACTATACTCTGCCACTTAACCAATTCTGTGGCTTTGGACAAGGAATCACTTTGTATTATTACATGGGTTTACATTTCTCATTTGGAGAAGTGGAATGTTAGATATGATTTTTTATAAGGATCCTTAAGTTCATATAGTTCTATCAATATCTACAAAAGAAAGTGTTACAATCAGTTCAACTTTAGGCCAGGAACATGCTAATAATAGATTTCTTCATGAAGTAAAAGCCATATCACTAGAAATAATGCAAGAGGCATTCAATTTATTTAAGAGCCAGAATGCTTACCAGAACATTGGTATAATACTGTATAGTGTGATGCCTTATAATCCTGCAAAAACAGATGTTGCTATAATAATACAGAGTAAATATTTTTAAAGCCAAGAAAATGAAGTTTCCAGGTTTTATATCATCTGTTTTTACATCCTTTTGTTAAATAATCTTGTGAAATCTTTCTATTGGACAAAAAAAGAAAAATGGAAAGTAAAATAATTAAACAATTTTTTAATGAAAACATAAGCTAGTAAAAGTCTGAAGTGAAAAGTCTTTTTTAACTAATGGTAATATTCTAAAGATATCTGTTGCTTAATATGCTTTAACCAAACTTTAATTTGCATCTGTGTATAGGCAGGTTCTTAGGGCTCAATTTGCTTATATACATGTGTACGTGTATACCCTTGACCAATGTGGAGTATATGAGGAATATTTGAGGAATAATTTGGAAGCTCCCTGTATCAGTTAAAATGAGAGCTTGGATTGTTAGACAAGTATGATCAGAAAGACTGGGGCCGTGTTGGTAAAACTTGAAGGTCTGCAGTTAAAGTTGTATATCCCAGTAGTGGAGCTTTGTAGCCAGTGGCCCCAGAGAAGTGTGTGTGTGTGTGTGTGTGTGTGTGTGTATGTGTGTGTGTGTGAGACCTGGGTGGGAGAGAGAGAGACAGAGAATGAGAATAGGCGTCCTATCTTTGCCTATATTGCTATAGTGGCTGCTGGCTCTGAAGTCAGTTTGTAGCCAAGGTTCACCTCACAGGTGAAGAAGGGGAATCCAGGGAGAGGAGGAATCTGATCGATCAAGGCAATGAAGTTTTCTGGCAAATTTCCAAGGGGCGTTGCCATGCTCTTTGCTTGACGTGGGCTCTACTAGGTCCAAGGCAAAGCTGTGAAGCAAACTAGGTTCATAGTTGCAATTTCTATTCCAACTCTCTCACTTCCACTTCCACTCTCCATCCCCTTATAGGGCTCAGAAAGGTAAAGTAACTCTAGGGCCTAAAATAGAAGGGCAGTGGTATTAACATAAGGTAGATCTTAATATTCCAAATACAGTTCTCTTTTGCAACATTTTGAGTGGAATTCATTAAATTTTAAGCTACGTAAGAGTAGGGTCCTTTCCTTCAAGTTCACCTCATTTTCCAGGCCAGATTCAATGCAGGTTGTGGGTACTTAGTATTTTTCAGTGAATGTGTGAATAAATAAATAACTGAATAAAGAGAGGAGAAAATCAGTCTCTTTAACCACTAGCATGAATTGCTATCAATCTCTTATTAATACATTTAAAATGATAAAACATTTCCACGTGAAACTAAAACGTAAATATTGAACTTAAAATAGTCCTAAATTATCAATATATTCATTAGGCATCCCATTTAAACAAAGTCAACGTAAAGAATAGTGCCTCATGACTTAGAGACTTTAATCTTCAAAGTTGTATTTTGCACAGTTGCTTTTATGTGTGTTTAACTGTTTCCCTGTGGATTACGTTAAAAGCTAACGAATTAGGTGGCCATTTGGAAAGCCTGACAGTAGCCTTTCATTAGGTTGCACTAATACCACAGGCATCCAAAGTGAGCATTGTGGAGGTCAACCTGCAGAGTCCCTCTGGCCACAAGATAGACATGAGCACTGTGTACAGGGAAGGAACACATTTTCTATAAAAGAGACCAATTAAAAAACAATCTTCTGATCTCAGGAGAACAGCATTCCCAGATGGTTTTTCAATGGTTGGAAATTGGTTATTTCTTAAATGAACCAAAACTGTCACCCTGTCACTGAAAAACAAATTGCCAATGAGGAATGTGGGCCAATCTTCATTAAGGGACTCACAGAAGGGAAGCAGGTGATACCACATATTAGCTATTTACTTAGGAAGGTAAAGAAAGATTGAGGAAAGCTTGAAAGAATGAAATTACATCATGTTAATTCCACCTCTCATTATCCCTTGACTAGAAAACATCAGTGGCCTTCTGAGGCTGGCATTACTGTCAGCAGTTTATTTCCCTTGCAATATGCCATTCAGGCAGGTGCTGGAGAGTAAGGGAGGACAGAATTGATCAGGGCAAGTAGTTTTAGATCTATCTTCAAAATATACTTTGAATGAGACCACTTCTGACCGCTGCAAACACGTTCGGCCAAGTCAGCTTCATCTCTCATCTAGATGGCTGTGACAGACACTTGTTTATCTTGCTTCCATTCTTGTTACCTGCAGTTTTTTTTTTTTGCCATATTATGGCCAGAATTCTCTATTTAAACAAAACCAGGTGCTGCTACTCCCCTTGCTTTTCAGGCCCTTTATGATCTGGCCCCAGGCCATCTCACTGGTCTCATTTCTAAACCTTGTACCCATACTCCATTCACATTACTTATAATTCCAAGACGAATATACTTTTTTGGATCTTTTCCATGCTTTGCTTACTTTGTTTCCTTTACCTGATATTCTCTTCCTTGTTTTAGCTTTCCTAAAGGAGAACCTGGGCACAATTGTCTCCTATGTTGAAACTTGTGATTGCATTCCTTCTTGCCTAGGCATTGTAACTTCCTGATTTCTATAGGAAAAAAACATTCAGTTCCATACACTACTACCAAGAGTCTCTACCTACAACATACTCTTAAACTTCTACTTTTCGTACAGCAAGTGGAAAAGAGTGGGTGAATTAGATGAGAGGGTCTTGAGCTCCCAGATTCTAAATCACATGCATTTGGCTGGAAGAGGAAAGGCCCTACTGTCTGAGCTTCAGAGATTAAGAAATAAAATTGAAGGGTCTATCAAAGACTTTGCCTCATTTTCCTGAGGGCAAAACAGCTACTTGTGTGGTGTCCTTATGACTATCACTTGGGACAGAATATGCACCCTTACCACCTCCCCTCCTTGCCAATAAAGGAGGGACCAATCACTTTTACTTATGTTAAGAACTCTCTTTAAAAACCACTCCAAATACTTGGAGCGTTAAACTTTTCCTTTTAATAGGATTTTGAAAGTGTTAAATGTATTAGTTTTCTATTGCTGAGTAAAAAAAATGACCACAAACTTAGTGACTTAAAACAACACTCACTATTATGTCACAATTTCTGTAAGTTTGGAGTCTAGATAGGACTGACTAGGTCCTCTGCTCAGGGTCTCGCATGGCCAAAATCAAGGTGTTGGCCTGGCTGGGCTTTTCTGCAGGCTTGGGGGAAGAGTTTGCTTCTAAGCTCATTTATGTTGTTGGTACAATAGAATCCAGTACCTTGTGGTTGTAGGTCTGAGGCCCTGTTTTCTTTCTGGCTATCAGCTGCTGTCTCTTCTTTGCTCTCAGAGGCTGTTCATGTTTCTTTCCACCTGAAATCTTCAAATCAGCCATGACACATTGAGTCTTTCTCATTCTCCAGTCTCTCTGACTTTCTTTTCTGCTATCAGCCCAAGAAAGTTCTCTGCTTCTCAGGCTCATGTGATTACATTGGGCCCACCCAGATAATCCCTATCAACCTGTGCCCAGGTTCCAGTGTAAAGTCAACCTGTGCCCAGGTTCCAGTGACTAGAGTGAGACATCTTTGAGGGGTCATTTCAGAAATTCTTCCTTTACCACTAACCTAACACAGGCATTCATTAACACAACTCAAGAGATATGCTCTTGTAATCACTCATTACACTTAAATGCACAACTTCTGGCAAATAAAATTTTCCAATTAAAACACTTGGATTCCAGTTGTCAGACCTTTCCAGATGTAATCACTTTTCTCAGCTAATCATAAGGGAAAGTATCACAGAGTTTCTTGCCAGGAGCAAAATGGTTCTTTAAAAGAGATTTCCTAGTTTTTTTTTTTTTTAATTTTTTATTAATTAATTAATTAATTTATTTTTTGGCTGTGTTGGGTCTTCGTTTCTGTGCGAGGGCTTTCTCCAGTTGCGGCAAGCGGGGACCACTCTTCATTGTGGGGCGTGGGCCTCTCCCTATCGCGGCCTCTCTTGTTGCGGAGCACAGGCTCCAGACGCGCAGGCTCAGTAGTTGTGGCACACGGGCCTAGTTGCTCCACGGCATGTGGGATCCTCCCAGACCAGGGCTCGAACCCGTGTCCCCTGCATCGGCAGGCAGACTCTCAACCACTGCGCCACCAGGGAAGCCGGAGATTTCCTAGCTTTAACTCAGAATGTCCTTTTTTGTCCATGTGGCAAATATTTAATCTTCCTTCAATGACAGTTCACATATGTTGCCCTCTTTGAGAGGCTTCTGCATTTTCCTCAGGCAGAGATGGTCCCTTTACTGTGCTCTCACAAAGCCTAGTTCATGCCTCTTTATGTCTCTTAACATTTTGAGCTGTAATTTGTGATTCTGTGTTTCTCTGCATTGGTGGATTTGAACTTCCTGAAGGTAGATACACAGCACAGAGGAAATTTTCTAGAATGTAGTAGATAGTCAAAATATATTTTCTAAATGAATGAGTGAAGATGGCGACTAAAATGGGATACAAGGGATGGGATCACATTAGAAAATAGAAGATCGGGGACTCTGGGGTTTAATAAATCTGGCAACTTTATTTTTATGGTTATGATATTAAGTTAATATTTTCTTTGGGAATAACTTGCTCTTTCATGTACTATACTTAATTTTATTCTTCTATCACCCCACCGAGGTAAGCAGGGATTATAGACATTTTACAGATGAGGAAAACTCATCATAAATGAATTGCCAAAGTTCAGGCACAGCCAGCACTTGATCTCTACCTGGAAGGCAGCATGACAGAGCAGAAAGGAAATGGATTTTAGAGTGAAAAAGGCCTGGACTTTTAGCAGTTGCGTGAACTTGTAAAGTTAATTAAAATTTCTGCGATTCAAGATTTGTTCATTTGTAAAGTGAAGATATCCTGCTCCTTAAATGATTATAAAGATATTTGATCAATTAATGCATTGATATATTGTGATATAAGAAAAATTCCTAGGAACATGGTTGGCTTGTTTTAGGAACTTAGTAAATGTTTTAATTTTCTACTTTGATTGTAAGAGCAGTATAGTAGACTTTGTAGTCTTTTGTATCTCTACATATTCTTTTTGAATTATTTTATTTCCCCTTTCTTCATTGTCACCCACTTTGCTTCTGCTGCCATTTATCAAGGAATCTTATGTTGCCCCACATCTATCCTGGATGCAAGAAGAGGAATTTGCAAACTCATTTTCACTAAGGTGTTAGAACACAATAATAGTAATAATAAGAGCTTCTGTTTACTGAGTACTGCATATGCCTTACAGATTTTACACACTGCCTGCATCTGCACCACATTTGCAGGGTAGGGATTATAGTTTCCAGTTTTTGAAAAAGAAATTGAGGCTCAAAAGTTTAGTAACTTGTCTACAGTTGCACATTAGGAATCAAAGAAGCTGGTATTCAGACACAACCAGAACTGACTTCAGTGTCAGGCTTTCTCCATTATACAAAGTTTCCTCTTCTCAAGAACTGGTTGG
The DNA here is from genome assembly GCF_028564815.1 of Eubalaena glacialis. Classification (NCBI taxonomy): domain Eukaryota; kingdom Metazoa; phylum Chordata; class Mammalia; order Artiodactyla; family Balaenidae; genus Eubalaena; species Eubalaena glacialis. Next base: position 99,377,824 of record NC_083719.1, read on the forward strand.
CTGGCCTCTAGGATTGGATGCGAATATTCTTGGCATGTGGAACTTTTCTAGAATGTTTTCAAATCTCAACACTTAGGCAATTAATGGAGTCCCTGGCCCTCCATGAGCCCTACACCCTGTTGTATAGGATATGGATTCCATTTTTCCCAGGCTTGTGCTCAGAATTGCATGAGAGATTATTAGCTGCTATGGAAATCTGTCAGGTGGCCTTGAGTAGGGTTAAGTGGGATTTTTCTGAGGTTTAGTAGGGGTATTATTGGGCTTGGACAGAAGGAAGAAAGAGGAGGTCGTAGGGAAGAATCTTAATCCTGGATAAAGGAAAAATACAAGAAATCCAAGTCAAGTAAATGAGTGTCTCAATGTTCAGTTAGAGATACTATTTAGTGGGATAAGAAAGGGATCATGAAGATTAGGTTAGGTGCTGGCGCAGGAGGGCTAGGTCAGAAGTAGGTGCTTTTGAGGTCAGGTGGTGAATTGGAGAGAAGAGAGTAGACTATCTCAATGTAAATAGCTCTTTGCATCTGTATTTTGGGCTTTGCTAGTAGGAACATAATAAATATGTGATAGAATAATATTGAATATGAAAGTTCTAATGAGCTTATTTAATGAGTGAGTAAGATACAAGCCAATATTGACAATAAAAATTCTAACTAGCTTTGTTCTGGACCTGTTGCAGTTGTTCTGATCCTGGGGACTATATGGGGGGGTCTTGGGAATGGAGAGAGGCCACCAGAGGAAATCTGGTAGCAAGAAAATTGCCTGTTTGAAAAAGTAGCTCTGCATCCAATATTGTTTCCCTCTACTTGAGTCATTAAACTTCTACAAGTTTAGAAAATACATGTTGGTTAAAAAAATACACATTTTATTTATAGAATTGTGTGGAATGTTGGAAGAGTTAACTACTGAGAGGAATTAGTCATGAAAACGTATTTCTTTCCCAGGAGGAGTAAAAATGATATCCTTAGGGATTATTACCAAAGATGTGTTTTGTTGCTGGTGTTTTTATTTGAGGAGCTCCTATAAGATAAAGAAAATGTAATTAAATATTAGAGAGACTTTTTTTTTAATCCGTTTTTTAGAACTAAAGAATGTCTTGAATGCCAACTAGCCTGGATTTAGGAAATGTCTTTGCTATATGATGCCACCATGCCTCTGGTTTGTTCGTGATTTTCTTTTCTTTTATAGGAAAAAGGACATTTTATACCTTTTCATTTCAATGTCAAGTAATGCCATTAGTTAGGTTGTAGTTATCCCTTTCTCCTAGATCACATTAAACCTAAAATAAGTGGGAGACAAAATTGATAGTATCATTTTTCTAGGGGAAAATGCTTTTTGATTTTTGGTTTCCTTGGAGCACTTGTATGTTTCAATCAACTTTATACTTGTCTCTTCAATTGCTCTACCCTGCTGGATAGCCATTGAAGACCCTTGACAGGACAGAATGAGGTCAGAGAAACATATGTGAGAAGGACACAGGGAAGTGTGTAGGTCTAGCGGATGTCACTAGATTTTCCACAGGAGAAGGAGAGCTGACAAATGGTCATTGAAATAACTGCCTTAAATTAAGGAGATAGCACTTTCAGAATCTGATAAAACGCGTTTGAGAGGAGCTTCAAGATGGAGGAAGAGTAAGACGTGGAGATCACCTTGCTCCCCACAAATACATCAGAAATACATCTACATGAGGAACAACTCCTACAGAACACCTACTGAATGCTGGCAGAAGACCTCAGACCTCCCAAAAGGCAAGAAACTCCCCACGTACCTGGGTAGGGCAAAAGAAAAAAGAAAAAACAGAGACAAAAGAATAGGGACGGGACCTGCACCTCTGGGAGGGAGCTGTGAAGGAGGAAAGGTTTCCACACACTAGGAAGCCCCTTCGTGGGCAGAGACTGCGGGTGGCGGAGGGGGGAAGCTTCAGAGCCACGGAGGAGAGCGCAGCCACAGGGGTGCGGAGGGCAAAGCGGAGAGATTCCCGCACAGAGGATCACTGCTGACCAGCACTCACCAGCCCGAGAGGCTTGTCTGCTCACCCGCCAGGGTGGGTGGGGGCTGGGAGCTGAGGCTCGGGGTTCGGTCGGATCCCAGGGAGAGGCCCGGGGTTGGCTGCGTGAACACAGCCTGAAGGGGGCTAGGGCGCCACAGCTAGCCGGGAGGGAGTCCGGGAAAAAGTCTGGAACTGCCGAAGAGGCAGAGACTTTTTCTTGCCTCTTTGTTTCCTGGTGCGCGAGGAGAGGGGATTAAGAGCGCTGCTTAAAGGAGCTCCAGAGACGGGCGCGAACTGCGGCTATCAGCGCGGACCCCAGAGACGGGCATGAGACGCTAAGGCTGCTGCTGCCGCCACCAAGAAGCCTGTGTGCGAGCACAGGTCACTCTCCACACCTCCCTTCCCGGGAGCCTGTGCAGCCCGCCACTGCCAGGGTGCCATGATCCGGGGACAACTTCCCCGGGAGAACGCACGGCGCGCCTCAGGCTGGTGCAACGTCACGCCGGCCTCTGCCGCCGCAGGCTCGCCCCGCATCCGTACCCCTCCCACCCCCGGCCTGAGTGAGCCAGAGCCCCCGAAGCAGCTGCTCCTTTAACCCCATCCTGTCTGAGCGAAGAATAGACGCCCTCAGGCGACCTACATGCAGTGGCGGGTCCAAATCCAAAGCCTAACCCTGGAAGCTGTGCAAACAAAGAAGAGAAAGGGAAATCTCTCCCAGCAACCTCAGGAGCAGTGGATTAAAGCTCCACAATCAACTTGATGTACCCTGCATCTGTGGAATACCTGAATAGACAACGAATCATCCCAAATTGAGGAGGGGGACCTTGGGAGCAATGATATATATATTTTTTTTCCCTTTTTCCCTTTTTGTGAGTGTGTATGTGTATGCTTCTGTGTGGGATTTTGTTTGTATAGCTTTGCTGTTACCATTTGTCCTAGGGTTCTGTCTGTCCGGTTTTTTTTTCCTTAGTATAGTTTTTAGCACTTGTTTTCATTGGTGGATTTGTTTTTTGGTTTGGTTGCTCTCTTCTTTCTTTCTTTCTTTTTTATTTTAATTACTTAAAAAAATTTTTTTAATAATTATTTTTTATTTTAATAACTTTATTTTATTTTACTTTAGTTTATCTTCTTTCTTTCTTTCTTTTTCTTTCTCCTTCCTTCCTTCCTTCCTTCCTTCCTTCCTTCCTTCCTCCCTCCCTCCCTCTCTCCCTCCCTCCCTCCCTTCCTTCCTTCCTTCCTTCCTTCCTTCCTTCCTTCCTTCCTTCCTTCTCCCTTTTATTCTGAGCCGCATGGATGACAGGCTCTTGGTGCTCCAGCCAGGCATCAGGGCTGTGCCTCTGAGGTGGGAGAGCCAAGTTCAGGACACTGGTCCACAAGAGACCTCCCAGCTCCACGTAATACCAAACGGCGAAAATCTCCCAGAGATCTCCATCCCAACGCCAAGACCCAGCTCCACTCAACGACCAGCAAGCTACAGTGCTGGACACCCTATGCCAAACAACCAGCAAGACAGGAACACAACCCCATTCACTAGCAGAGAGGCTGCCTAAAATCATAATAAGGCCACAGACACCCCAAAACACACCACCAGACATGGACCTGCCCATCAGAAAGACAAGATTCAGCCTCTTCCACCAGAACACAGGCACTAGTCCCCTCCAATAGGAAGCCTACACAACCCACTGAACCAACCTTAGCCACTGGGGACAGACACCAAAAACAATGGGAACTACAAACCTGCAGCCTGTGAAAAGGAGACCCCAAACACAGTAAGTTAAGCAAAATGAGAAGACAGAGAAGCACACAGCAGATGAAGGAGCAAGGCAAAAACCCAACAGACCTAACAAATGAGGAGGAAATAGGCAGTGTACCTGAAAAAGAATTCAGAATAATGATAGTAAAGATGATCCAAAATCTTGGAAATAGAATGGAGAAAATACAGGAAACGTTTAACAAGGACCTAGAAGAACTAAAGAGGAAGCAAACAGTGATGAACAACACAATAGATGAAATCAAAAATTCTCTAGAAGGGATCAATAGCAGAATAACTGAGGCAGAAGAACGGATAAGTGACCTGGAAGATAAAAGAGTGGAAATAACTACTGCAGAGCAGATTAAAGAAAAAGAGTGAAAACAACTGAGGACAGTCTCAGAGACCTCTGGGACAACATTAAACACACCAACATTCGAATTATATGGGTCCCAGAAGAAGAAGAGAAAAAGAAAGGGACTGAGAAAATATTTGAAGAGATTATAGTTCAAAACTTCCCTAATATGGGAAATGTAATAGTCAATCAAGTCCAGGAAGCACAGAGAGTCCCATACAGGATAATCCAAGGAGAAACACGCCAAGAAACATATTAATCAAACTATCAAAAATTATATACAAGAAAAAATATTAAAAGCAGCAAGGGAAAAACAACAAATAACACACAAGGGAATCCCCATAAGGTTAACAGCTGATCTTTCAGCAGAAAGTCTGCAAGCCAGAAGGGAGTGGCAGGACATATTTAAAGTGATGAAAGGGAAAAACCTACAACCAAGATTACTCTACCCAGCAAGGATCTCATTCAGATTTGACGGAGAAATTAAAAGCTTTACAGACAAGCAAAAGCTAAGAGAATTCAGCACCACCAAACCAGCTTTACAACAAATGCTAAAGGAACTTCTCTAGGCAGGAAACACAAGAGAAGGAAAAGACCTACAATAACAAACCCAAAACAATTAAGAAAATGGTAATAGGAACATACATATCGATAATTACCTTAAATGTAAATGGATTAAATGCTCCAACCAAAAGACATCGACTGGCTGAATGGATACAAAAACAGGACCCATATATATGCTGTCTACAAGAGACCCACTGCAGACCTAGGGACACATACAGACTGAAAGTGAGGGGATGGAAAGATATTCCATGCAAAAGGAAATCAAAAGAAAGCTGGAGTAGCAATTCTCATATCAGACAAAATAGACTTAAAATAAAGACTATTACAAGAGACAAGGACACTACATAATGATCAAGGGATCAATCCAAGAAAAAGATATAACAATTGTAAATATTTATGCACCCAACATAGGAGCACCTCAATACATAAGGCAAATACTAACAGCCATAAAAGGGGAAATCGACAGTAACACAATCATAGTAGGGAACTTTAACACTTCATTTTCACCAATGGACAGATCATCCAAAATGAAAACAAATAAGGAAACACAAGCTTTAAATGATACATTAAACAAGATGGACTTAATTGATATTTATGGGACAGTCCATCCAAAAACAACAGAATACACTTTCTTCTCAAGTGCTCATGGAACATTCCCCAGGATAGATCATATCTTGGGTCACAAATCAACCCTTCATAAATTTAAGAAAATTGAAATCGTATCAAGTATCTTTTCTGACCACAACGCTATGAGACTACATATCAATTACAGGAAAAAATCTGTAAAAAATACAAGCACATGTAGACTAAACAATACACTACTTAATAACCAAGAGATCACTGAAGAAATCAGAGGAAATCAAAATATACCTAGAAACAAATGACAATGAAAACATGACAACCCAAAACCTATGGGATGCAGCAAAAGCAGTTCTAAGAGGGAAGTTTATAGCAATACAATCCTACCTCAAGAAACAAGAAACATCTCAAATAAAAAACCTAACCTTACACCTAAAGCAATTAGAGAAAGAAGAAAAAAAAACCCCCAAAGTTAGCAGAAGGAAAGAAATCATAAAGATCAGATCAGAAATAAATGAAAAAGAAATGAAGGAAACGATAGCAAAGATCAGTAAAACTAAAAGCTGGTTCTTAGAGAAGATAAAAAAAATTGTCAAGCCATTAGCCAGACTCATCAAGATAAAAAGGGAGAAGACTCAAATCAATAGAATTAGAAATGAAAAAGGAGACGTAACAACTGACACTGCAGAAATACAACGGATCATGAGAGATTACTATAAGCAACTATATGCCAATAAAATGGACAACCTGGAAGAAATGGACAAATTCTTAGAAATGCACAACCTTCCAAGACTGAACCAGGAAGAAATAGAAAATATGAACAGATCAATCACAAGCACTGAAATTGAAACTGTGATTAAATATCTTCCAACAAACAAAAGCTGAGGACCAGATGGCTTCACAGGTGAATTCTATCAAACATTTAGAGAAGAGCTAACACCTATCCTTCTCAAACTGCTCCAAAATATAGTAGAGGGAGGAACACTCCCAAACTTATTCTATGAGGCCACCATCACCCTGATACCAAAACCAGACAAAGATGTCACAAAGAAAGAAAACTACAGGCCATTATCACTGATGAACATAGATGCAAAAATCCTCAACAAAATACTAGCAAACAGAATCCAGCAGCACATTAAAAGGATCATACACCATGATCAAGTGGGGTTTATCCCAGCAATGCAAGGATTCTTCAATATACGCAAATCAATCAACGTGATACACCATATTAACAAATTGAAGGAGAAAAACCATATGATCATCTCAATAGATGCAGAGAAAGCTTTCGACAAAATTCAACACCCATTTATGATAAAAACCCTGAAGAAAGTAAGCATAGAGGGAACTTTCCTCAACATAATAAAGGCCATATATGACAAACCCACAGCCAACATTGTCCTCAATGGTGAAAAACTGAAACCATTTCCACTAAGATCAGGAACAAGACAAGGTTGCCCACTCTCACCACTATTATTCAACATAGTTTTGGAAGTTTTAGCCACAGCAATCAGAGAAGAAAAAGAAATAAAAGGAATCCAAATCAGAAAAGAAGAAGTAAAGCTGTCACTGTTTGCAGATGACATGATACTATACATAGAGAATCTTAAGCATGCTACCAGAAAACTACTAGAGCTAATCAATGAATTTGGTAAAGTAGCAGAATACAAAATTAATGCACAGAAATCTCTTGCATTCTTATGTACTAATGATGAAAAATCTGAAAGTGAAATTAAGGAAACACTCCCATTTACCATTGCAACAAAAAGAATAAAATATCTAGGAATAAACCTATCTAAGGAGACAAAAGACCTGTATGCAGAAAGTTATAGGACACTGATGAAAGAAATTAAAGATGATAGAAATAGATGGAGAGATATACCATGTTCTTGGGTTGGAAGAATCAACATTGTGAAAACGACTATACTACCCAAAGCAATCTACAGATTCAGCGCAATCCCTATCAAACTACCACTAGCATTTTTCACAGAACTAGAACAAAAAATTTCACAATTTGTATGGAAACACAAAAGACCCTGAATAGCCAAAGCAATCTTGAGAACGAAAAATGGAGCTGGAGGAGTCAGGCTCCCTGACTTTAGACTATACTACAAAGCTATAGTAATCAAGACAGTATGGTACTGGCACAAAAACAGAAATATAGAGCAATGGAACAGGATAGAAAGCCCAGAGTTACACCCACGCACCTGTGGTCACCTTATTTTTGATATAGGATGCAAAGAATATGCAAAGGAGAAAAGACAGCCTCGTCAATAAGTGGTGCTGGGAAAACTGGACAGCTACATGTAAAAGAATGAAATTAGAACACTCCCTAACACCATACATAAAAATAAACTCAAAATGGATTAAAGACCTAAATGTAAGGCCTGACACTATCAAACTCTTAGAGGATAACTTAGGCAGAACACTCTATGACATACATCACAGCAAGATCCTTTTGGTCCCACCTCCTACAGAAATGGAAATAAAAACAAAAATGAACAAATGGGACCTGATGAAACTTAAAAGCTTTTGCACAGCAAAGGAAACCATAAACAAGACAAAAAGACATCCCTCAGAATGGGAGAAAATATTTGCAAATGAAGCAACTGACAGGATTAATCTCCAAAATTTACAAGCAGCTCATGCAGCTCAATATCAAAAAAACAAACAACCCAATCCAAAAATGGGCAGAAGACCTAGACATTTCTCCAAAGAAGATATACAGATTGCCAACAAACACATGAAAGGATGCTCAACATCACTAATCATTAGAGAAATGCAACTCAAAACTGCAGTGAAGTATCACCTCACGCCAGTCAGAATGGCCATCACCAAATAATCTACAAACAATAAATGCTGGAGAGGATGTGGAGAAAAGGGAACACTCTTGCACTGTTGGTGGGAATGTAGATTGATACAGCCACTATGGAGAACAGTATGGAGGTTCCTTAAAAAACTAAAAATAGAACTACCATAAGACCCAGCAATCCCACTACTGGGCATATACCCTGAGAAAACCATAATTCTAAAAGAGTCATGTACCACAATGTTCATTGCATCTCTATTTACAATAGCCAGGGCATGGAACCAACCTAAGTGTCCATTGACAGATGAATGGATAAAGAAGATGTGGCACATATATACAATGGAATATTACTCAGCCATAAAAAGAAACGAAATTGAGTTATTTGTAGTGAGGTGGATGGACCTAGAGTCTGTCATACAGAGTGAAGTAAGTCAGAAAGAGAAAAACAAATATCGTATGCTAACACATATATATGGAATCTAAAAAAAAAAAAAAAATGGTCATGAAGAACCTAGGGGCGACGGGAATAAAGACACAGACCTACTAGTGAATGGACTTGAGGATACGGGGAGGGGGAAGGGTAAGCTGGGAGAAAGTGAGAGAGTGGCATGGACATATATACACTACCAAACGTAAAATAGATAGCTAGTGGGAAGCAGCTGCATAGCTCAGGGAGATCAGCTCGGTTCTTTGTGACCACCTAGAGGTGTGGGATAGGGAGGGTGGGAGGGAGAGAGATGCAAGAGGGAAGAGATATGGGGACATATGTATATGTATAACTGATTCACTTTTTTATGAAGCAGAAACTAACAAACACACCATTGTAAAGCATTTATACTCCAATAAAGATGTTTAAAAAAAAGAATTGCATTTGAAATATATGTTTTGAAATGTGTTCTACTTTCCTTTGGAAGTGAGACACCTGTCAGGAGAATTAGTAATTGAACTTGCTTATATTAATTTGCTACTCTACAGTCAAAATAAAGCCAACGTCTCTTTTATGCTAAGTAATAGGGAATGATTTAATATTTGAACAAAGATATGCGAGTTGAATAATTTATGATAACCATAAATGTGTCGCTTGCTGTAGGTTGACAAAAGAACTCAGTTTTGCTTGCACATTGAGAAGATGAACTGGAGGTATCTGCTATAAGGAATATTTCAGATCCTACTTAAATCACACTAATGCAATGAGAGAAGAATGCCGTTAATTTAATTTATGTTCTGGTTTGAAGCTTTGGTTGTATATTGAACCTGGGGAACTTTTTAAAAGTTCATTGATAGTTATGGAATTGAACTCAATTGCTATTGGAAATTTCATCCAGGAAATTAAACTGAACTAACTTTAGACAATTTCTCTTGCTTCAGTTTCATTTCTTTGTTTAAACTATTGATCACTGTGCTATGTCCTTCCAGCATACATTTCTTTGATGCCATTCTGTTCTGCCAAGGGTCTTCTTCAATGGGCTGACCACCAGGTATAAGGTTGATTGAAACTATACTTTGAACCAAAAGATGTAAAGCAATGGCTTAGAATATAGCTGTAAACTAGAAAGCAAATCTAACTTTTGCATTATAGAAGCATTTAGTTAGATTAAAATATTCTTAAATGCAGGCAGATAATTTTCATCTTACCCTTCTTCTAATCCACATGCACAGAGTCTTTGCTTTGATTGATTTCTGAGCCTGCCATACCCCCAGGAGAACTCCTATGTCATGTGTGGGAATGATTTGAACCTTCAATAACATGAAATATTTGGAAATGAGAGAAGCAGCCAATATCTAGAATTCAGAAATGAATTTCTGAATCCAGAAATGTAAAACTGATCTTTGTTAAGACAGATTTTCAATTTCAGAATTTCACTTAGTTAGTTTATTTTGGAATTTAAAAACCTACATTCTCCAAGGAAAAAATCAGTATACCCAAACACTGTATATTTTTAGAGGATCTGAAACATGTTCTCTCCTGATTTTCTAACTTGGGTCCTGGTCGTTTGCCATCCAGTAAAATGTTTTCTGTTACTTATATGATGTAAATATAGAGTACTGCATTCCCCTGTATTTTTAGCTAGGCAGCATTAGCTTGAAATTTTATCTCTGATTTTAGATGAAAGAATCACTTAGAAAAAGAAAGATGCATGTAAAAGCCAGCATCTAAAAATAGTTTCTAAATATGAAGCAGAGAAAGAACTGTAGTCTTCCTTATAATTAGAGATATGCCAGAATGTTGATGTGGAGGCATAAGACTCAGTTATGAAAAGAGGAAAATGGGAAAAAAATGCTACTGAGAAAGAAGAGTTTTACATTTTTATATAAAATGATCTTATAAGAAAATTAAATACTCCTAAGAAGATTTGTATTTCTACCTTATTTAAAAGATTCTGCTTTGAAAACACACACACACAAAGAGTCTGAGAAATTGAGGCAGAATTGTATTTACAAATGTGAAATGCATATTCCCCAGCAGACCATGAAAAGTTAAACATGCAGATAGTGGAATAAAATTGTAAACCAAACAAAAAGAATCATCATCAAATCGTGTGAGTGATATTTGCACTTTCATTCAAACACACGTGTGTTGTAGAGATAGTCTATAAAACTAACACAGTAATTGTTATATGGTATAGAATGAGCAGTTACATATTTATGCATAAGTCCTCTTTTCCCCAAGAGGGTTGTAAATGATTATAAATACTTGACTTTCAGCATCCTGAGAAATGCAGCTTTGTGAAATGTTAAAATTTACTACAAAATTCATAAAATCTGCTGTCATTAAAAAAAATTCTTTGAACTACATAAAATGCAAAAAAAACAACAAAACAATATTATTTACTGACATAATTTTTCCAGTTTTGGAGTGTAAAAAATTTAGGAGCTATGCTAAAATGTGTTTTTATTTTTTAATGCAAGTAAAAGTGATTATATTTCTTATTAGAAATAGAATGTTTTCTAATTCTGTAAAGATATAAATGATTAAGAGTATACATGTATGGACTTCCCTGGTGGCACAGTGGTTAAGAATCCACCTGCCAATGCAGGAGACACAAGTTCGAGCCCTGGTCCAGGAAGATCCCACATGCCACAGAGCAACTAAGCCCGTGTGCCACAACTACTGAGCCTGCGCTCTAGAGCCCGCGAGGCGCAGCTACTGAGCCCACGTGCCACAGCTATTGAAGCCTGTGCTCCACAACAAGAGAAACCACCGCAACGAGAAGCCCGCTCACCTTAACGACGAGTAGCCCCTGCTCACTGCAACTAAAGCCAGCGCGCAGCAACAAAGACCCAACGCAGCCAATAAATGAATGAATGAATGAATGAATAAATAAAAAAGAGTATATATGTCTATTTGCATATGTCTGGTGTTGAGTATAAAATAGAGGTTGGAAAATAGTGGACCAGGGAAAGGACCTAGTCTGCAGATTCTTTTATTTTTGAAAGCAGAAGGCTAAAAAATAATTCAAATAAATGTAAATGTAACCTGCATCCTCCAGGTATCTGTTGTTTTTTAGTGTCTTGCACAGTTCTCCACACTTTCTAAGTCACGTGCTGATCCCAAATGACAATTCAGTTGTGATACTCAATGAACAGTTACGATGTCAGAAATCAGTGGTCAGCAGCTCTCCAGAAAGAGTTTTGTGGGGGAGATCGTTCTTGGTGAGTCCAGTCTTTGGTTCTCAGATCTACTCAGCTTTATCGTTTGACCCCAACTTGACAAAAAATTTGGGGATACACAAAGATTAACTCAGAAGAGATAATTCTTATACCAGGACACAGTCTATTAACTTTACAATGGGCTATATATTTCTCTATTAACTAGACAACTGGTATCAGTAATTCAAAGTATCGTCTCTGTAGTATTAAAGCACCAAGGAAACCAAATTTTTATGGATACATTTATTTAGTGAACAATGACTTATTCAAATAGTACTGGATAGTCATGAAATCTATTTTAGGCACACTATGAAAAGGCAGATTCCCCACAATAAAATTCACCCCAATATTGACTAAAGGACCAATAGTTGTTGGAATATAGTTTATTTCTCTGACAGTGTTCAATAAACTCAATATCTTACTATCCATTTACTTTTCTAGGCACACGTCAAAGCACACTCATGTTAACATATTGGAACTCAGATTGGTAGCATCACAAATGATTAAGCTAACAGGTTTCTTTGGTGTTTGCCAAGCCTTAATTAGGTAGAATTACTTCTGTATATGGCTAAGGTTATCTGTCATGTTTTGATTATTAATAATTTTGCCTTCTATAGTTCTAAAACAAGACATAAACCACATTCATAATACTAATGAAATGATGATTATAATGAAAGATAGATACATTTAACTACTTTAAAAACTTCTTACATCAATATTTACCTTAAAAAATAAGCCATACCAGGTAAAGATAACCAACAAAAGATCTGTATCATGGCTACATAATTAAAACATTTCTACAGACCAAGAGAGAGATGAGCAACCTAATGCAAAATGGGGGGAAACAGGCATTTATAAGCAGAAGAAACAAATTGCCAAGGAAAATATGAAAAGACCATCAAACTTAACTTAGTATAATATTATTTTATACTAAACAGACTGGGTAAAATACGTTTTGGTGTATATTTGGGGCAACAACATACACCGATGATGAGAGAGTAAATTGCTACAACCTCTTTGGAATTTGGCATTATTTTATAAAGCTGAGGATGTATATATGTATCTCTCTCAGAAATTCCTTTTCTAGGTTTACACTCTGCAGCGGTGATTTTCAGAACATAGGTCGATGCCCTTTTTAGGTTTTAAAAATTAATTTAACAACTAAATACCAGCATGTTAAAAGTGAAATATAATAGCATACAATATAGTAGAATACAAGAAATTAGAAAATATTAGAATGTATCTAAGTAGTTAGGGTAAATATTGTTTCCAGAAAAATTTGCTTAGGTTATGTGTGTGTGCACACATGTGTCTGTACGTGTGTGTATTAGGCTGCCATATAATGGGTCTTCATCAAAAAAATCTATCATGGTAGAGGAAAGTCTTTTATATGTTCTCTGGGAGACACGTACAAGAATATTAAAAATAGCATTGTTTATGATAAAGAAAAAATTGAAAACAACTCAAACGTCTAATGGCGGGGAAGTAGTTAAACAAATAGCAGTCTCTTCGTACAACAGACTACTAAACAAAATGAAAATGAATGAACCGAAGTGTTACACATCGAAATGAATCATCTCACACACATGTTGAGAAGAAAGCACAAGCTGTAGGAGGCATCAAGACAGTAATTTTATAAAGCACCCAACAGATAAAACTCAACCACATTATATAGGATATATCCATTGTCACTAAAACATAAAGAAAACAAAATTATAAACACATGTTTTAAAAGAATGATGGGAAAGCGAAAGGATGTGACTGGGCAGGGGCACAGAGGCTTCAAATGTATGGGTAATGTTCTGTTTCTTATGCGAAGTGGTGAATACACTGATCTTTATTTTATTGTTCTTTATATAGTCAAGGCATATTCTGTGTATGCATTAAATATATTTTTTAACATCAACTTTAAAAATAGGTTCCACTCATATGATGACTTCATGTTGCAGTCCTAGGGCTTTTGTAGGCTGACTATAATGGATTCAACAGTTATTACTTAATATCTGTCTGTTGGTTTATTTTCAGTTTTAGTCTTCTATGATTTAGTAAACTGAGGGATTCTTTTCAATTTATTCACACTTAGTCATGACATGTACAACCTAAACCTGTCCTGGATTTTACTAAATACAAGTTGATGACTTAATATTACTGCAATATTTTACCACTTCATCTCTATAACCCCATCCCTAGTGTAGCCCCTTATCCTCTTTCACCTGTGCTATTGTAATGACCTGTTAATTGCTCTTTTCTCTGATTTTTCTTTCCATCTCAAATATATTTTATTTACTGTTGACAGTAATTAATCTAAAATGCAAGAATATTTGTGTCACTTCCCTACTACCGAAGGATACTATGGGTAGACTTCTTTTTAACATGGAGATTGACACATGACTTACTTTAACCTAGAATATAATTCTTACCTCTTCCTCGTCTGATTTTTCTAACTTGTACTTTCACACACCTTCATCTAGCACTTTATGCTCTACTAACAATGGTTCTCAAGCTTTGTGTGCATCAGAATCACCTGAGGACTTGATAAACTACCTCATCTACTTCCACAGGCCTGGTCTTTTGCATGCTTTGTTAGTTCTCCAGGTGACTCTGGTACTCACCAAAGATTGAAAATTACTGTTCTAATGCTATTGACAATTTTTTGCCTTCCTAAGCTGCCCCACTTTGCACCATATAATGACTTGTCATGCTTCTATAGATTTTGCATGTTTTCTTTCCCTAGACCACTCTTCTTTCCACTTCCCCTACCTTTATTTACCTAGCTACTTTGTTCTGTTTCCTTACATTCAGCTCTTGTGTAATTACCACTTTTATAATGACCCCTAAGCCCTACATGGTCGTCCTCAGTACTTTCTGTGCATCCCTCTGTCACAGTAATGATATTATAAATAAAAATGTTATGTATGTCTCCCCAACAAAACTCAGAAGCTCAGTAGCTAATATGGTGCCCAAAATGAAGTAAGTGATCATCAAATATTTATTAAGCAAAATAAAACAGAAAATATTATATGAGACAATTATATAAAGATTATTTTCTTTTTAGTAGTGTGATAAAAGAAATAAAAATTTACAAACCAATGTGGTAAGTACAATAGTAAGTGCATGTGTACAGTACCAAGGAATAGCTAGCTATGTGAAGGAATATAACGAAGGGCTACATACATGATGTGACAAATCTATGTTAGTTGCGCCAACGATTAGTGAAATTGATTAGTCACATTGATTGAACTATCTGATTACTTAAGTTAATTTGATAAAAATCACTGAAGAAGTTACCACTGTTGTCTCTTTGTCTTCTTTGACTCATTTAAGAGAATGTATTGATCTTGTTCAACTACAAAGAGTATAGCATATCAATTTTTAACTATATTGAATTTGAAAATTTGGGAGCCTCCAAAACAATCTTCACATTCTTTAAACAATTTCTACCATTGTTAGAAAATAGACCCAATTTAAAACTTGAAAGAAAGAAATAGACAATCAGGAGTCCCTTCTGCTTGGATTTGAGTTGAATGGGAATATTTTGGGGGGGAAAGATTTGTCTTCCAAGTGCTTTGGGGCTAGGAAGAGTTGAGAATTCTGCAGTGGGAAGGATATTGCCCCTCAAAACAGGGTCTTGGAGCCACTATGGAGAACAGTATGGAGGTTCCTTAAAAAACTAAAAATAGAACTACCATACGACCCAGCAATCCCACTACTGGGCATATACCCTGAGAAAACCAGAATTCAAAAAGAGTCATGTACCACAATGTTCACTGCAGCTCTATTTACAATAGCCAGGACATGGAAGCAACCTAAGTGTCCATCGACAGATGAATACATAAAGAAGATGTGGCACATATATACCATGGAATATTACTGAGCCATAAAAAGAAACGAAATTGAGTTATTTGTAGTGAGGTGGATGGACCTAGAGTCTGTCATACAGAGTGAAGTACGTCAGAAAGAGAAAAACAAATACTGTATGCTAACACATATATATGGAATCTAAAAAAAAAAAATGGTTCTGAAGAACCTAGGGGCAGGACAGCAATAAAGACGCAGACATAGAGAATGGACTTGAGGACACGGGGGAAGGGTAAGCTGGGACAAAGAGAGTGGCATGGACGTATATACACTACCAAATGTAAAATAGCCAGTGGGAAGCAGCCACATAGCACAGGGAGATCAGCTCAGTGCTTTGTGACCACCTAGAGGGGTGGGATAGGGAGGGTGGGAGGGAGACGCAAGAGAGAGGAGATATGGGAATATATGTATATGTATAGCTGATTCACTTTGTTATACAGCAGAAACTAACAATTATAAAGCAATTATACTCCAATAAAGATGTTAAAAAAAAGATCAAACAAACAAACAAACAAACAAAACAGGGTCTTGGAATCTAGTCTAGATTTTCCTACTAGTTGCTTGTGCAACTATGGGCAAGGCACTTAGCCTCTATGTGCCTCAATTTTTTTATCTCTTGTTAATTGAGGAGGTAGTCTACACCTTTAGGATCCCTGACAGCAGAAATATTCTCTGAATCTGGAAATTTCAAGAAAAAAAGCATCAGTCTCTACTAGCTATGTGGTAGAATCTTATTCCTTTAGGAATTGTCTTTCCTCTTCCTCTGTACAATGTTTTTTTTTCAGTACAGCAAATGTTTTTCTTTCTTATGAAATTCTAACTTCAGCATTGCTGACTAACCTTTGCAAACTGAAGCCCTGGAATCCTTTTTAAAAAAGTTTCAAGATAATCCAGTGACAAAGGAATATGGCTGTGAAATATGGTTAATGGTATATTAATACACAATATAAATAATGGAATGCCATCGGTATCCAATTATTTAATTTCCAAACTCAAGGATTCATACTGGTTTATTAATATCATCCTCATATAAAAAAGACTTTCATGATCTGAAATTTAATATTTCTTACCTTTATCTTTGTATACTAAACACTTAGTGGCATACTGCATATTGAAAGGAAAAATCTCTTTTCATATAGGTACTTTTGTAGCATAACTTTGACAAAACCAAGAGCATAACATTAAAGTACGTCTTAACGAGAGTGATGCTGTTAGAATACAAAATAAAGGTAGACTTCTGATTGTCTCAGTTAGTTAAACAGTGGACAGTAGAACAACTACCTAGAGCCAGGATTTATCCTTGATTTTGATAATAGAAACACAATAATTTATTCCTCCATTTCTGTCACATGTAGCAGAAATCAGAGAGCCAAATATAGCATCATCACAGCAATTATTAAATAAATGGTTTGGCCCAGTTGATTTAATTTTTCTTTCTGTCCTTGGTCCTTACTTTAAAAAAAAATTTATTATTCTTGCTATATCTGTGCTCTTTGTGGTACATTTTCTTTTTTTTTAAACTTATTTATTTTTATTTATTTTATGTTTGGCTGTGTTGGGTCTTTGTTGCTGTGAGTGGGCTTCCTCTAGTTGCAGCAAGCGGGGGCTACTGTTCGTTGTGGTGCACAGGCTTCTCATTGCGATGACTTCTCTTGTTGCAGAGCATGGGCTCTAGGGTGCGCGGGCTTCAGTAGTTATGGCACGCGGGCTCAGTAGTTATGGCACGTGGGCTCAGTAGTTGTGGCGCATGGGCTTAGTTGCTCAGCTGCATGTGGCATCTTCCCAGAACAGGGATTGAACTCATGTCTCCTGCATTGGCAGGTGGATTCTTAACCACTGCGCCACAAGGGAAGTCCTGGTACATTTTCTAAAAGCCACTTTTGAATGAGGCAGGGCATAAAGAAAATTTGGTGATAAGGAAGGTCTTGCAATAAAATGAAAAAATGTTCCCTTCCTTTAAGAATTTAAGTTAAAGGAAAGACAAGGGTACAGGTGTATAAAGAGGTATCCTGAGAAAGGAGTTTATCAGGGTTCCAGGAGCTAATAGTTCTCTGGGAAGAGAGAGTGGAGGCCTCTGTCACCAGATGCTGGGCTTTCTAGCAGTGGGTCAGTTGCTGCATGTCTGGGGACATTGTTATTTACTGATGTCTGGAGCCAAAGTTTTAGAAATTGCTCACAATATGTATCAAATATTTTTTCCACTAAAATCATAAAAATACTGCAAAAATGAGATAAGATGGATTTGAAAATCTCTTTTATTCAAAAAATTCTGTGTTGTTTATGGAATTCAGGAAATCTGTTAGGAGTTTTATTTGTAGTTGGCTTGCTTTAGGAACTGACATTGCCTTGTCATATGGGGAACCGCTAATCCAAATTGGAAGTTTGACCTTTGAGCTCCTGGGCCCTACAGAATTGAGAAGGAGACAGACAGTTCTTTCTGGCTTAATAAACCATGAAGCCACACTGCTCTAAGATGATGGCATCTTCTTTTTTTCAAAAAGTAAAATTCTATGCCTTATTAAAATATGTCACATTGCATAAAGAGCTGACTGACATGAGAGGGAGATGGGCATCTATCTGTCTTTAGCGGGGTCTTTGTCTTTATCTTTTCTGAGCAAGCATCCTTGATCCCAAGCAGCACCCAGGGGAACATTGTGAATCACACACACTTTGTGTCTGAAATTGCATGCACTTTGATACTGATTGAAACTGGTGTCAATCAGCATCATGTAGGGCTCCCCTGGGGCCCTGGCAGTAGGCTAAAAGGGCACTGCTTCTGTCTCAGGTCCTTGTGTACTTCTTGATCACTCTAAGCTTTTTCTCCCTTCATTAGATATTCTCATGAAAAAGCAGAGATCTGCCTGTATTTGTAAGCTAGTATTTGGGTTATGACATCATCAGAAAATTGCATTTTGAGTGTGTTTTTCCTCTTTTCAAGATCCACCCAATGAAAGTTGAGTTCTGAAATTCAGCCTTAGAAGAAAACACTTTTTACTGCACACCTAAGTCTTTTTTATCCAACCTCATCTTGAGCAGCAACAAAGCTGATATTTTAATCTCCATTATATAGTCTTCTCTATTGATTTATAAGTATTTATAGAATTGGTTCAATTCTATAAACACTTACTCCTTGACTTTTTAAAAGGATACACTTAACTTTCCATTACTATTTTAAGGGAAATATATCCAACTAATGCAACAAGATAAAGGAAAGGTAGTTGGAGAAAGTGGTTCAAGTGGAAAGCCCTAGCATTGATCATGGGTTCTGTTAAGTTCATAGAGCTGTGCACACACACCTACTTCACACTGGAGCTCTGCCTGGCACGTATCACCAGCTGTGTGTGCTTTTCTCTTGGACACTGATCTTATCAGACTACATTCTCATCTTCTAAATATAGCTGGTCTGTGTTGTGTTATGTGCCACATCTATTTCCCTTTAGCCACTGATGCCCGTGACAGATGGTATAGGACCTTGGGGCTTTTTATAATCTCTAAAAGCATATGTAATAGCTGAGTATCAGCACTCTAATCCAGGACCAGAGCATTATCAATTTGTGAAAAATGTCCAGCTTTAACCACTGAGATTACATTTGTGACAGGGGGCTCTCTTTGGAATCTTACTGTACCATTTTGTAAAGTAGTTTAATACCATTCAAGAATTAGCTTCCTACTTCATGGCTAGGTAGTATTTACCATAGCAACAAGATATGTTTATATGAATGAGTAGTTTTTATTCCATGGCACATTAATAAATGCTTAATTAACCAACCAATAGCTTTACTGGGTGTATCCTTCTTGAGGTTAGTGCTACTATAGTTAACTATGATAATAGATTTTGAAAATTTCAATTTATTCATTATTTATTTATGCAAATTGGTGGTCAGTCTTTTTGTCAGCATATGATGATTAGGATAGGAGACATTGAGATTCTGAAGATTGCTGAGTAGAAGTATTATAAAGTTTTGGTCAATCTAAAATCATGTTCTACAACTTAGAAAGCATAGCTGAATTGGACTCAAAAGCGTTTGAATCTTAGTTATCCACACATTTTGTATATCTTGGGAAAGTGAATTAAACTTACTAATTCTCAATTTACTTATGTGTAAAATAGGAGTAAAAATGTCTGTTCTGTTTTTCTTCATCGTATTTTTATATGGCAAAGTGTAGTTTTGTTCATTTGTGTTTTGGTTGAGAAAGTCTGGCACCTACTTCTTTCCCTTCCTTAAAGGCAAAGAATTAGAAGACAAGAAGAGTGTGTCAAAGACTTTTGAGAAGGCAAATGAGGTGAGAACTGAACAGATTTTATTTTTTATAACAGGTTTTATTATTTATGGGAGCCTGGTGGC
The DNA here is from genome assembly GCF_028564815.1 of Eubalaena glacialis. Classification (NCBI taxonomy): domain Eukaryota; kingdom Metazoa; phylum Chordata; class Mammalia; order Artiodactyla; family Balaenidae; genus Eubalaena; species Eubalaena glacialis. Next base: position 99,397,720 of record NC_083719.1, read on the forward strand.
CACTGGGTCCTTCATAATGTAGAGGACAGCGGTAACTCCAGTGGTAGGGTTAAATGGTGCGCTGAAAGAGAATTGAGAAATTGGAGACGATAAGCATAGAAAACTCTTTTGAGAAGTTTGACAGTGTACAGAAGGGGTAATTAGAAAGGTGAATGAACAAGAAACATAATTCTAGGGAGAGTGGTTTTCACTGTGATTGTAATTATTGTTCTGGTCACAGTTGTTTTTATGACAAAAAGCCAGAATATCTTTAATATTCTGATAAGAATGATCAACACGGGCAGCAAGTTTCAAGATCTAGGAATAATCACCAGCATGTGATTTCTGAGAAGGCATAAACTGTAATAGAACATGTGTGGAGAAACTGGTTATTATTGAGAATGAAAGAGGAGAAGTTGAACTAAGCTTATAGATATGGTAGCCTTTTAAGTAATTTCATATAAGAACTTTTATTTTCTTTCTGAATTAGGAGTCAGGCCCCCGCTAAGAGTCTGGGGTTGAGGAAGCAAAAGAGGTGAGGTTGGAGGTATGAGGAGAATGAGGAAGATTGAAAAGCAGCTAATAACAACTGTGGTTATTTGAGACACAGGAAACTGGAATAGTCAGTTTAGTTAATTTTCATGATAATAATCCTTGACATGCGTATAGCACTTTATTTTTCAATAAATATTTTCACATGCATCATCTCCTGTACAAAATTACCAGCTTTTTATTTTTTGCCAGCTTTTTTGAGGTATAATTGAGAAATAGAATTGCATATGTATATTTAAGATGTTCAACACGTTGATTCTGTATACATTGTGATATGATTACTGCGATCAAGGTAATTAACACATCATCATCTCACATAGTTACAATTTTTTTTCTTTTTGTGGGGAGAACACTTAAGATTTACTTTTTAGTGCATTTCAAGTAGATAATACAGTATTATTAACCATAATCCCCATGCTGTACATTAGATCCCAGAACTTAGGCATCTCATTTCCCCCCTTCCCCTGCCCACCCAGCCCCTGGCAATCACCAACTGATTCTGTTTCTCTGAACTGACTTTTTTAGATTCCACATATAAGTGATATTAGTATTTGTTTTACTCTGTCTGGCTTATTTCCCTTAGTAGTGCTTTCTAGGTTCATCCATGTTGTTGCCAATAGCAGGATTTCCTTTTTATTTATAGTTGAACAATAATCCGCTACATATATACCACATTTTCTTTATCCATTCATCAGTCGACAGACACACAGACTATAGGTTATTTCCATATCTTGAGTGTAGTAAATAATGCTGCAATAAGCGTGGGGTACAGATAGCCTTTTAAGATACTTTTTTTGTTTCCTTTGGATATATACACAGAAATGGAATTTCTGGACCTTTTTTTTTAAAATTCATTTATTTCATTTATATTTATTTTTGGCTGCGTTGGGTCTTCGTTGCTATGCGTGGGCTTTCTCTAGTTGTGGCGAGCAGGAGCTACTTTTTGTTGTGGCGAGAGGGCTTCTCATTGCAGTGGCTTTTCTTGTTGAGGAGCACGGGCTCTAGGCACACGGGCTTCAGTAGTTGTGGCTCACGGGCTCTAGAGCACAGGCTCAGTAGTTGTGGCACATGGGCTTAGTTGTTCCACGGCATGTGGGATCCTCCCAGACCAGGGCTCGAACCCGTGTCCCCTGCATTGGCAGGCGGATTCTTAACCACTGCACCACGAGGGAAGTCCGAGTTTCTGGATCTTATTGTAGTTCTATTTTTAATTTTTTGAGGAACTTCCATACTGTTCTCTGTAGTGGCTGTACTAGTTTACAGTCACACCAACAGTGCACAAAGCGTTCCTTTTTCTCTACATCCTTGCCAACACTTTTTACCTCCTGTCTTTTCAATAATAGCCATCCTAACAGATGTGAGGTGATAACTCACTGTATTTTTGATTTACATTTCCCTGATGACTAGCAATGTTGAGTACCTTTTCAGGTACCTGTTACTCATATGTATATCTTCTGTGGAAAATTGTCTATTCAGGTCCTTTGCCTATTTTTAAACAGGTAATTTGTTTTTTTTGATATTGAGTTGTATGAATTCCTTATATATTTTGGATATTTAACCCTTTAGCAGATATACGGTTTACAAATATTTTCTTGCATTTCCTAGATTGCTTTTTCATTTTGTTGAATGTTTTATCTGCTGTGCAGAAGATTTTTAGTCTGATGTAGTCCCACTTGTTTATTTTTGCTTTTGTTGTGCTTTTGTTGTCACATCAAAAAAATTCATTATGAAGACCAATGTCAAGGAACTTTTCCCCTATGGTTTCTTATAGGAGTTTTATGGTTTCAGGTCTTACATTGTCTTTAATTCATTTTGAATTAATTTTTGTGAGTAGTGTAAGATAGGGATTTTTTTTTTCTTCTGCATGCAAATATCCAGTTTTCCCAACACCATTTTTTGAAGAGACTATCCTTTCTTTGTTATATGTTCTTGGTGCCTTTGTCAAAGATTAATTGACCATATATATGGGGTTTTATTCTGGGCTCTTGATTCCATTTGTCTACATGTTTTTATGCCAGTACCATGCTGTTTTTTTTTTTTTTTGAGTGACTATAATTCCTTAATAAGTTTATTTCCTGCCCCCAAGGAAATTTGTAATTAATTCACCTTGAAAATTCTTCCTGTTATGCTTTTCTGATACATGGAACTGTTAGATTTGTAATATAATTTGAAATCAGGAAGTGTGATGTCTCCAGCTTTACTCTTCTTTCTCACGATTGCTTTGGCTCTCAGGGTCTTTTGCAGTTCTATATGAATTTCAGGATTGTTTTTCTATTTCTGTAAAAAATGCCATTAGAATTTTGATTGGGACTGCATTAAATCTGAATAGCATTTGAGAAGGATGGGCATTTTAACAATACTAAATCTTCAATCCATGAACTCAGGATCTTTCTATCTATTTGTGATTTCTTCATTTGCTTTCATCGATGCTTATAGTTTTCAGTATATAGATCTTTTACCTCCTTGATTTTTATTTTCAAGTACTTTATTGTTTTTGATGCTATCTACCTGTGAGTATTGGCTTGTGATATATGACCTTTTTTAGTGTTGATGTAAGTTCCTTCTATACTCAATTTGCTGAGAGTCTTTATCATGAAAGGATGTTGAATATTGTCAAATGCTTTTTTTCCATCCATTGAGATGAACATATGATTTTTATCCTTCATTCTGTTAATGTGGCATATCACATTTGTTGATTAGCATATGTTGAACCATCCTTGCATCCCACAGGTAAATGTCACTTGATAATGGTGTATCATCTTTTTAAATAATTTACACATATTTTATATCTTATTCATTTTTTTGAAGTATAGTTGATTTACAATATTATATAAGTTTCATGTGTATAACATAGTGATTCACAATTTTGAAAGGTTATACTCCACTTATAGTTATTATAAAATATTAGCTATATTCCCTGTGCTGTATAATATACCCTTGTAGCTTATTTATTTCATACATAGTAATTTATACCTCTTGATCCCCTACCCCATCTTGCCTCTTCCCCCTTCACTCTCCCACTGGTAACCACTAATTTGTTCTCTATATCTGAGGTTTGGACAATTATCATATGCATTTTTTAGATGACAAACAGAATCAACAGAGAAGTTATATGTCTAAGTTCACAGTGAACAAAATGAATAAATTCCTTGCCATTTTTTAAGAGTAAAATTGTAATTTATCATTTGTTTCAATGCCAGGTCACGATACTGTGGGCACTATTCATTTTTGTAGCCTCCTTGTTTTTAAAATTTTTCCTCTCCTTTAAACATTGGCAATTTTAACGATCCTTTCTTTAGACCCTCTCCAACTCCATAATCCTTCAACTCCTTAGTTTTCTAAACCAAAGTAATTAACTAGGCATTTCTTAAACATTGGCATTTATTACGTACCAGGTACTGGGCTAAACCCTGAGCATAATAGAATAATATAATAAAAAATTCAAAACAAAGAGCCCAAAAGACAGTTACATATTTGATCTCAAGGCACACTCAAGGGCAACAGATTATACAATGGTGTGAATACCTGGAGACAGAGATTATTGGGAACCCTCTAGAAGCTGCCTGCCATAGTTACCTTAGTTATAAGGCCCTTGAATGATTTCACCTCTGTGTTAGTTTCCTGGGCTGCTACAACAAATTGTCATGAATTGGGTGACTTCAAAAGACAGAAATTTATTCACTCACAGTTCTGGAGACCAGAAGTCCAAAATCACAGGGTCAGCAGTGTTGCTGCCTTCTGAAGGCTCTGAGGGAAAATCTATTCATGCCTCTTTCCTAGCTTCCAGTGGCTTCTGGAAATCCTTGGCATTCCTTGGCTTGTAGATACATCATTCCATCTCTGGCTCCATTCTTACGTCACCTTCTCTTCTGTATGTCTGTTTTCTCCTCTTCTGTTTTATAAGGACATGTGTCATTGGAATTAGGGCCAACTCTGTTAATCTTTGATGAGCTCATCTTGAAGATCTTTTGCATAATTAAATCTACAAAGACCCTTTTTCCAAATGAGATCACATTCACAGGTTCCAGGTGGACATATCTTTTGGAGGCCCACCATTGAATGTACTACATTATTTTATCATGCCATAATTCTTTTTGTTCTCTATGCTTCTGCCAAACTGGCCTTCTTCTCTCTATTCCTCAGAGCCCAAACTTCTTTTTACTTCAGAGCATTCCCATGTACTGTACATTCTATATCACTTGTATCCTTTGTCAGGCTAACTTTTATTCATCTTTGCCATCTCAGCTTAAAGGTCATTTCCTCAAGGCAGCTTTCTCTGACTATCCTTAAACTATATCCCCCAAGGTAGGCTAGAGCTTCATGTAACACATTTTCACAACATCATATACTTTTCCTTCATAGGACTTAATACAATTAAAATTGAGTAATTATTACTGCAAAATAGTTATTATGAGATTTTGCATCAGTTGATGAGTTTAATGACCACAGAGTACCCTTGGTCACTAGTGTCTACCACATTACCTAGTAGAAAGAGCATAATAACTATTTGTTAAATTTGATGTTAAAATAGGCTGTGTAATGAGTGGGTGGGTAATACTTATTAAAGATTTGGGGTCGAGATGGGTATTTGTGTATTCCTATATGGCTTAGTTCAGCTGAGTGCAGTTGTCCATGGTCATCTAATATTTATCACAAATGAATTTGTGCATAATCAAATGCAAAATTTGTGTTTTGCTCAAATAGTTCTCTAATATATCAATCATTTGGAACAAGTTTGCATTTCAAAGTAAGCATATGGTAGAACAAACTGTATAATTTTAACATATGGTTACTGATGTTTGGCTTCAATGGATAATATTGGGGAGCTACCAAGTCTATATGATGGCAAACAAATTTCTTAGTTAATAACACCAAACATCTAGGTCCTGAAGGTAATATTATTTTTAAAAAGCTTTAAATTGAAGAGTAAAGTGTTGTCATTAGAAAGGAAGGAAAAAAGAATGGCTCAGAGAAGGGCTGATAGGTGTGAAGGTGGTGGTGGATTATTAGCAAAAGCTTTTTACATGACTCAACTTGGAGTCTGAGAAACCAAAGAAAAAGAGGTTAAATACAGTAGATTGGCAAAATTAAGAGAACTGATGATATCAAGTGTTGCCAAGAAGATAGTGCAGCTGGAACTCTTGCATATTACCAAATGGAATATGAAGAGGCCTAAGTGTTTTGGAGAAAAATTTAGCATTGTCTCACACAACCAAAGATGTGTACATCCTATGGTCCAATAACTCTTCTCCTAAGGTATATTCACTGAAGAAAATCTGAGCCATGTGAACACATTACAAGTTTTTCTTATAGATTAATTTTCCTAGTCTCTGGAAGAATTTATAAATTATTGAAATTATTTGTTCATTGATTGCATATATAAGTATGACAACTGTTCATCGAATATACGCTATTATTTAGTCTGACATTTTTATGAAAATATTTTAATTATTGATCAAATTTCTTTAATTGTTATGGGTGTAGTCAAGATATTTATTTCTTCTTGAATCATTTTTGGTAAGGGATATTTTTCTAGAAATTTGTCCACTTAAGTTTTCAGTATAGCCCCCTTAGATGATCCTGGCTTAGTTGAATAGACTACACCTCAGCTCCCTGGCTTTGTAGGGGCCAAAGGCTTAGTTTCCCATCCTGATACAGCATTTGCCTCAAGGTTACATGTTTGTTTACCAGCCAAGTTTTAGTGAACTTTTCCATTGTGGGTCTTCAATTTTATTGGTTTTCTTTTTTGGTTTGGTTTTGGAGCAATTTTTCTTTTTCCTGCATTCTCATTTGTTCAACATTACATTAAAAAGTATCTTAGGTAAAAAAAAATCCAGATATATCTGTAATATAGCAGCAAGGCCTTAAAAACTCAGACCAAAGAAAATGATATTGATCTCACCCTTTCCCCCCCCAAGATTTGAGTTCCAAATATCGTATATATTGGGCAGCTAGTACTTTCCTGAATGATGTTTTATTTTGCAAAATGACACTCTGTGGTGCCTCCGTAGCTCATTCAAAATGGTGACCATTGGTCTTGAGACATTAGTCTCTCAACCTGTCTACAAAGGTTATAGTATTCACTCTGAACCATTCAGCAGCTTTGAGAAAATACCAGGCTTGATTTCATAGTAGGTTCTTCATCTCCCAGACCTCTTACTAGTCAAATTATCATCAAGACTGCACAGTTGAAATGTTCACCTGCTGTGTTTTGCATGCATATTCTTCTTCACTGTATGACTGACTATTTTATCTTCTAGCTTATATCATAATTCTTTAATGAATTTTCAAAATCTTACAGTGTCTGTACCACATTACGATAATAGAGAATATTAACACTGGAAAGAATATTGGTGACAATTATACCTAGTTTTTATTTTATAGCTTATTAAGAAACTGCGGTCCTCAGAAATCAAATGATTGGTTGAAAATTAGAGCTGTGATTTAAACCTGAGACTCTAGTTCTAGCCCATTTATTTTGCGACATCCCCACAAGATTCATGTTTCTGAGCATCAGTTTCCATTTTATAACTACAGATGTAAATTTTAAAAGTTAAAAAAAATAGGCTGACTATGGGTAAACCTGGATATAGTCTGAAAAGTCTTTGTGAATCAGTCTATAGATTCACCTCACTTAAATTATTTTTCATTTTTTTCATCAACTGAGTACTTCCACACCTGTGGTTAATTGTATCTTTCCTCCACAAATAACTTCAGACTCCATTTTAACTTCATCTTGAAAAGTTCCAGAATCACAAATGATACTGAATTTTATTGCCTAACTATTGGTTACTTACTTAATGATTATTATGCTCTTAGAGATTTACCCATCATAATTTTAGTCTGTATGCGTTTATTAATTTGCGTTATATCCTATCATTCAAATATCAGAAAGGGAAAAAATGAATAGTCTATTTCCCACCATATACACCCTGAAAAATGTATTTGGGAATATTTTTTTATATCGATACAAAAGAGCTTTCTTCTTTTTTTTTTTACAGCTGTAGAGTATTTCTTCGTGTGGATGTAGCATTATATATATATGTGTGTGTGTGTATATGTGTGTATATATATATATATATATATATATATATAAAATTAGAGGCATTATGAATACTCTACAAATATTTTCAAATATTTTGCATATAGGTAAATATGTGTATATGATAAATTTCTAGAAGTCAAAAGTCTGGGTCAAAATATATTTTACAGTTTTGATACATAATGCTCAATTACCTTACATTAAGGTTGTTCTTTTTGTACCAATTTATACTTCTAGCAACAATGGGAGAATTGTGTCTGTGTTGAACACAAAAAGGCAAATGGCTAGATGGCAAGACCAAGTCATCTGAAATAACATTTACTGGGGCTACAGGTATTCAGTTGCCCATCAAAATCTGGGATTCTGATACAGGCATGCTGCCATGAGGTTTTTAAGCAGTGGAACTGAAGAAGTGCCAGTCCTTAAACAGCCACATTCAAGGCCTTGGGTCCAAGTCCTGTGTGACAGCAGCAGTATGATATGCCAGAGCTTGTCCTCCATCCCTTTTCTGCTACCTCAGCATTTATCGACTGGAGCCCTTCTGCTTGCATGATTAGAGGTTTGGAGTATGAAACTCGTGGTTGCAGCTCTAACAGCACCTTTGTTCTGAAGTTGCCACCTCAGCTTTACTAGTATGGCTTACCTCAAGAATTTGACAAGGGCTGGTTTCCATGGAATTTTACAGAAGGCCAGCCTGCTGGAGACTGGCTGAGCCATGTTAACCCTTACCTCTTGGTCTCTCTCCTCAGAGCCTCACCCACACTCTGTTGGCTGTGGTACTCAAAAATGCTGAGGCTTGTCCCTCTCCATTTTCATTCATCTTCTGACTACCGAAAGCAGGACATCAATGCCCCTAGATATGGCCCAAAAGATTGGCCCTCTGACTGTATCCACCTGAGCCTTCTCTAGTGAGTAATTTGGAAATCAGTTTGAATAATTCAAGAACAAAGTCAATTTTATAATGGTAGAGGCTTGCTTCTCCAAGATTAGACTTTCTACACTCAGAATCCCAAGGCACATTTTCTTTTGACTTCACTTTGCACCAAGTAGGCTAATAGAAGAATCAACATCTATTATCAATTATTCTTTTGTTTTGTGAGCAATTAAACAGAATCAATGGAATTGGTGTCTTGTCAACATCTGACGGGGAGTAGTATAGAGACAGCTCAAGGATGAAAAGAAGGCAAAATCCAAATGAGTATGATTCATGGTTCAAGACCCTCCAAATTGTATCAAGGTTTGAAGGAGGCCTATCTGATATAGTGGGGTTTTTTCCCCTTCATTAAGTGGGACAAAAATGAGAAATTAGATAAATAATTGAATTTTATGAAGAAAAAGTAATAATTAGAAGACATTTCTTTGTTATTTCCCTCTTTCCAACCTTATGTTTAGAGGTTTCTGCAAGATGCAGAGACTGAAATCTTACTTCCTCATAGGATATTTGTTGAAGTCCTGACTCTCTGGACACATCCTGTACCACTGGAGGAAGAAATGTCAGGAGATTGCAGGATGGCATAACCACATCTTCCTTAACTCCCATGTTTCCCAAGGAGCGAAGGTTGGGTTCCCCATGATTCTAAACCAGGCAAAAGAAGGAGGTACAAGCATTTGCTTTTTGGATACCTCAAGAAGTTGACCTGCTGTGTGAAGGATCTGCCTTAGTGCGACTCCAAGAGAATATTTGCAGGTACGGGAAAGAATCAGCTCTGTCTCAGAAGTCTGTAATTAAGTGACTGAGAAAGAGGTGTCAATGGGGTCCTTGAAGACAATCCACTGTACACCATAAAAGAACTGAAACAGGTGCCATCCAGGTCAAGAGAGACAGAAGATAGCGTAGGACCCATTGGCATGTGGCTGAGGGGTGATCTTGATAATATCTTTATACACAAAATATCAGAGCTTTAACCATGTACTGTGTATCACAGACCACAGAAAGTAGAGTCCAATACAGTTTGAAACCAGTAAACTAGGCTTGTATAAACATTGTGATTAAAACAGTTGCTCTACATAGATGACACTGTTACAAAGTTAAATAATGTTAAATAATTCTTGTTCTGAATTTAACTTTGGAGTATTTGTTAACTAAAAGCTACTTCCATTTAGTTGAGGAGTGACATTATGTACACTGCTTTCATTTTATAACAAAGCTAGGCGTTAAAAAAATTCTTAATATATTTTGATAAGCAGGAAATGAGATAAAACGTGTTTATTACTTTGTGTATGGGCTTCTGGTTTATATATTTATTTCTTAAAATTTAGGTTACAGAAGGCTGAGTCCCTATTTTAGTATAGAAATAAAAATGTTCTGAGATCTATGAAAGCAAGATCAGTAGATTTGTAAGTAAGTGTTTTGACTGGCATAACTATGAGGGCTTAAATCAAGGAATAAGTCTAGAAAGAACCAGATTTCTCAGCACAGGTCTCATAAATGTTATCTTAACTTTGATTCCCACGACTATTTCATAGTACTGTCTATATGAAATTGTATACATTTGATAACAGGGTTTATATATATTCACATCATAAAACTGGTTTCTTTCTCTTTGGTATAGAATACCCTGGGGAGTATTTGCTTAATTGATATAAAGGGTGGATGCTTTCCATGGAACTATTTCTGGCTACCTTGTGACAATTTATAGAGCATTTCATGATCATTTAACTCTTACTCTTTTTTCCAACCTCTTTTAATAAGCAATATCTCACAATAACATGGGGATTTAACAATTTTAAAGACCTTTAAAATATTTAACTTGTTTTAATTTTCACAACTTTGTGAGTTAGGCCTTAGACTTGTCATTTTACATCTGAAGAAAGCTCAAAGATCTCAAGGGACTTGTCAAGAGCTACAGAGTAAATAAGTGGCAGAGGCTGAGCCAGGACTCTGAAAAATATATGTATCTTCAAAGATTCTTAATAGTGGCATTTAGTCTCTTACATGCTGGTGGTACCTTATAATCTAAGGAGTTTTTATGAACTTATACACAAAACAGAAATAGACCCCTGGACATAGGAAACAAACATGATTTCCAAAGGGGAAAGGGGGGGCGAGAGAGATAAATTCAGAGTTTGGGATTAGCATATAAACACTACTATATATAAAATAAACAACAAGGACCTACTGTATAGCACAGGGAACTGTATTCAATATCTTGTAATAATCTAGAATGGAAAGGAATTTGAAAAAGTATATATATATATATATGTATATATACGTGTGTGTGTATGTATATGTATCTATCTATACATACATATGTAACCGAATCACTTTGCTGTATACCTGAAACTAACACATTGTAAATCAACTATACTTCAATTAAAAAAAAAAAGTTTGGCTTCCCTTGTGGCGCAGCGGTTGAGAATCTGCCTGCCAATGCAGGGGACACGGGTTCGAGCCCTGGTCTGGGAAGATCCCACATGCTGCGGAGCAGCTGGGCCCGTGAGCCACAATTACTGAGCCTGTGCGTCTGGAGCCTGTGCTCCGCAACAAGAGAGGCCGCGATAGTGAGAGGCCCGGGCACCACGATGAAGAGTGGCCCCCGCTTGCCACAACTAGAGAAAGCCCTCGCACAGAAACGAAGACCCAGCACAGCCATAAATAAATGAATGAATGAATGAATGAATGAATGAAAAAAAAAGACAAAGTTTAAAAAAAAAAAAGTTTTCTGTCCCTGAAGTGATTCTTTGGTTTCCCAGTGTTTGGAGGACTTTGACTTCAAGTTTTGGGTGCATATAGTTGGACTAAACTAGAAAAATCCTTGTAGAGTGTCCTGGGAGATTTTGTGATGCTTTCCTAGAGATGATAGTGTCTGAGAGTCATTATCAGGTATAATTAACCTAGACATCTTATGAAGAGGAGGTTAAAATTGTGCTGGAAGGAACTGATTCTGATTGATTACTTTAGGATGTTTTTTTATTTTAGATAATGAAACAACTGCCATTGTTGAATTTTAGTTTTGAAGTATCCACATAGAATGATGATTTAAATGTTCATTTGAATTATATTTGTTGTAAGATAGTACATTTAAAATATTCTAAAGGAATTGTCACCATCTGGAGTCTGCGGTATAGCATTTGTCTCTAAATAGTTAGACTTTTGTCACGAGCCTCTTGAAAAAGACAACCTCACTTAGGAAAGCTGAGCAGATAGCCTCAGAAGTCTTGAGTTCTGGCCACTCTTGTCCGTCTCTGAAAGCTTGCAGCTCATGGAGTCCTCTTCCCAAGCTGGAAGTAGAAGACTGTCTTGCTGGAAATACCCAGTTGTCAGAACTTTTATTCCTTGTTCTTGACCTGCTCTGCAGACGTCTGGAAACTAAAAGTGATGTGTGTGTGTTGTTCTTACCATTCAAAAGCCCCTTTAAAGATGTGGAACTATGAAGTGTGTATGTTTTGGGATACCCATTTTTGGTGTGTGAATCACCTTGTAGAGGAGAAAAACCTCAGATTTAATGAACAAGATTCATGACTTTGTCCTTCCGAAAGAAAACCTAATTTAATAATGGTGAAGGTCCATACTGACCAGAGGCTGGTACCAAAGAGGGTGCTTCCATCCTGGCCCGAAATCTGAGCTGATCCTATGGCCACTCCAGCCTCACTGGCACAAGGAGGGTTGTGTGTGGTCTTCAGCCACTTGTAATAGAACAGTATCCCTCTATATAATTTTTAGAATAGAATAGCAAGGCCTAGTTCTCCCATGTGAGAATTAGAATTAAACAAGTTTCTTTTAATTTTGTTTGATAGTTTATACTAAGACCTAAAGAAGAAAAATGTGAAAGGTGAGTTAGAGCCGCTCATCTACAAAGACTGTTGCAATATTATGAATAATGATTATGGCTCACTTGTTTCAAAAATAAGATTTCTGTTCTCATGTCTTTTATGAGATTCAAGCAAACTAACTTTAAGTAAGCTAAGTATTTGATTCAGAAATGAACTCAGACATTTTTGTGGCCTTGTATGGGAAGATCTTTTTCAGAACAAGCTTTTTAATAAAAGGTTCATAACTAAAGCAACAATGACTAAACCTTTGGAATGTGTTAAAGTCCCAGTTGCCCTAGTAAAACTCAGTGGGGTTGGTGTAGAAGGGACAGAACAGTTTATCTTGAATAATTATATATCCATTTCAAAGAGAAACATGGAAATGTTTTAGAAGTTCCAGTGAGTGTCTTTCACTTCCTTGAGGGTAATAGCTGAAGAAACTGTGTTTACAGTACAAATGCATGCACACCTTTTATGCTTGCTCCCTTTCAGTGCTCTGTTGGGTTTTGGAATAAGAGAAGCCGTCACCTACCGGTGATTGAAAAAGTCTGCTTATGTGAGATGACATAGGAAGGAATGAAGTGGAATCTTGATACCATGGTGAAGAACCAGCTGCCTCTGCTTAGCTTTTCTTTTCTCTCAAGGTGCCAATCAGCATGTTTAAAGGAGTAAGGAAATGTTAGATGGAAAATAATTCTTTCAAGGTTTTAGCTGCAACTAAAAATTGGTTTTGATTTGATTGTCGAAAGTTTAGTTCAATTTAAATAAACCTGATGATTTTTCTGCAAGTGGATGACTTAATTCTCTGTCATCTGGCAGGACCCACATTATTTTCTAATCCCCGTCCACTGGAAATAATTTAACTCTAGTCACTTAAAGATTATTTTAGCACTTTTAAGTGTACCAATGATCACAGTCCAAACTTCGCCATCTTGGAAGTAAACTTGATGACATTTGTTTGATTCAAATTATAAAACTAAAGTGATTTACAAAATTTTAAAAACTCACTTTTATTATTTGACCTAAAATATACAGATTATTGATGGAAAAAAACACATTGTGTGGCTCTAATAATACATGTTAATTTTATTCATATCTTGGTTTATTGTATTATTTCCAGGTTGATGAAAATGAAAATATGATCATTCTTATGCCAGATTATTGACTGCCCAAAGGACAGCAAAGAGCCTGTAACTCATAGAAATGTATTTTCCCCTGTTTATACTCAGAGATACCCAGACAACAGCTTAGACTAAATTGACAACCGTTTCCTGTATGACTGTGATTGTGTGTTATTATGTGTGTGTGAGTACAGGCACATCTGTGATTTCAGGAATTCAACTGAGTCAATTTATTGTTTGGTATTATCAAGGCAAGTTTCTTCCTGCTTCTTTTTCATTTGAGGAGCTTTAGAGTATCATTCCCCTTCGATAAGCTGGATGAAGTCACAGGTGCACTTGTAGAATATTGGACAATAGAAATTGATTACATCTGAGATCTTAAACTAAAAGCCAAATGCGTTTATTTTTACAAAATGTAAAACATTAATAATGTCCTTGTGAACTTATGAAATTATTTCATCTTCCATTTCTAAAGATATTCAATGCATGAAATGCTAGGTGGCTCCCTTTGTGCAATTTACCATAGGATACTGCAATGGAATGGAAATAGGTTGTTATCTGGAGAAATCGCTCACCATTTCTCATCGTCATATCTGTTGGCTTTGGAAAAATTCAAAGAAAACCAGGAAGTTTTAGTGTAACATAAAGATTCAATCTTTCTGTAAACTGAACATCCAGGAAAGTGTGTACAGTTATTTCTCTTGTTCAGCACATGCAGAAGTATTTAAGGAACCTATTAATTTTTGCTGCTGTGCAAGGAAGGGTAAAGTAGTATCTAACTGATAGTATCAGACATGTGACGGGTAGAGAAGATACCTATGTTTTGTACGTAAAGACAGATCTAATTTGATATTTAATCAAAGTATATAACAATTTCATTTCTCTGAGACCAACTTCCTCACATGCCTACCAAAGGAGTAGGATCAAGTTATGTTCGTAGTGCCTTTCCAAAAATCAACCAGTCTCTACATGTTAAATTTCTTCTTTTTAAAAGTCTTCATTAAATTCCTAAATGGTAACAGTTCTAGAGAAATCCAGATTTTGATGTTTTAATGTTAGATTACTTATTTCCAGGGAAATGGATTTCTGCATCACCTAAATCAAACATCTGCATTATGGAAACTTAACTTTTGTTGTGTCTGTTAACATTTATAGTAGCGTATTTTTGTCTTCTTTATTAGGAATTCGCTTTTGGTATGACTATACTGATGCCAAATTCTGCTTCCTGGAAGAGAAACAGTGTCAAAAGCTCCGAACGATTTGGGCGTAATTAGTCTAAATCATATACTGGATAAGAGTTGTTAATCTGAATTCTCCCAGATACATATTTTATTTAAAATTAAATTAGGTACTTAATAGGACATTTGTATAAAAATATCCCAGGAAAAGTCAACCCATCAGTAGTGATGTCTCTGCATCTGTGTTTTGATACTTCAAAATGATGTTGCTGATGTATAGTTTGCCATCTCTTAGTCTAACATTACAGAGCAAAGTATGGAGGGGCAGTTTTGGGATAAAAGACAACAGGTTAAACAATGCAGACCTTCCTGTCTGGCAAGTTATTTAGCTTATTGGAGTCTTAGTTTCCTCACCTGTGAAGTGGGGATAGGACTGTACCTAACCTGGAGGGCTATAGCCAGGGTTAAATGAAATAGTGAAGTTAAAACATTTGCACAGTGCCTGAAACAGAGGATATACTCATATAAATGTGTTTTTTAAAAATTTATTTATTATTTATTTATTATTTATTTTTGGCTGTGTTGGGTCTTCATTTCTGTGCGAGGGCTTTCTCCAGTTGCGGCAAGCGGGGGCCACTCTTCATCGCGATGCGCGGGCCTCTCACTATCGCGGCCTCTCTTGTTGCGGAGCACAGGCTCCAGACGCGCAGGCTCAGTAGCTGTGGCTCACGGGCCTAGTTGCTCCGTGGCATGTGGGATCTTCCCAGACCAGGGCTCGAACCCGTGTCCCCTGCATTGGCAGGCAGATTCTCAACCACTGCGCCACCAGGGAAGCCCTCATATAAATATTAATTGTGGAAAAAAAGATCATGAGGAGGAACAGGAGACGAGGAGTGGCTGATGTGGTGCGGCATCATGTGAGTAGAGTCAGAGTTACTAAGGCTATTGAAACAATTCAGTTGATGATGTTTGGCTTCAGAGCACTTCTTTCCATTTGGTGTTTGACTATAAAGAGGGTTGGGAGTTGTTATTTTTAAAAATGTATTCATTCATTCAACCAATGTTTAAATGTCTTGTGTGTGATAGACACTGAGGCTAGTCCAAATAAGTCCAATCTCTACCTTTATGGAGCCAGGGAAGAGAGACTTTAAACACACATACACCCTGCCCCCCAGTAAATCCAGGATAAATTATGTCATTGAAAAGGCCTGAGTTAAATCAATAAATGTTAGCTTCAGTTAGTATGTTTGTATTTTCATAGTTCTAGACAGTCATATCTTATTACCTATTTGTTTCAAATGCAGAACTATTAAGAGAAACATATACTGATCAATTAATGTGTTTTAGTTTGAGATATATAACCAGTGGAAAATAAATTAGTTGAAATATATTTTTGATAGTGTGGCAGTCATTAATAGTCAAGATGATCCACAGTGCTGCTAATTAAAGAATGCGCAGGCCTGTAACTGAAGTATTTAAAGTCTGCCAAGCCCCCATGCCTTTCAACAGTTTAGTTCACAATAAATATGATGATGTTAATGCAGGATGCCAAAAAAGAATGAATGTACAAACAGATTGTGAATTCCTAGATTATGCATCTGTTGTTATAATGAGCCAGGGCTTGTCTAACCTATTCTTGTATTAGAGTTTTTTTAAGAAGAGAGGTATTGAGGTCTGCGAGCTGTGGTAACTGAATTAAAATGTTTCAAACTTTTCTCTCCTCATCTCTTGATCTAACTCAGGAGTCTATACATTGTTTCAGTGATTCTGGTTTGAGTAGGAAGAGAGATAGGGCCAGAGGAGGGGTGGTGAACTCTGCCTGCGGAGGTCAGAGAATGCTTCTCCAAAGGACTCACATCTGAACTGGGTTTTGAAGAAGACATATAGACATTTGACAAGACATTCGGCTCTAAGAGATCCTTTAAGTATTGCTGCTTTACAGTAGCCAAGCATTCACCTTTCTGATTAGATGTTTTATCACTGAGTCACTACCTCATTGTATGCCTCACAGTGCAAAAGAAGACCCACAGGTAAATATTTTCTCTTTAATTAAAGGATACTGAGAAATTTTGAAATAAATATAACTGATATCTAAAGATAGATAATTAGCATGATTTTTGTATATATCCTTACATAATCTGAACTTGGAACAAATGCATGGTTCTTGGAGCTCTGCTGAGTGAATTCTGGTATAGCATAAAGATGATGATGATTAAATATTTTCTGTTGCTACATGTATACTACTTTTTTAAAAAATTAATTAATTAATTAATTAATTTTTGGCTGTGTTGGGTCTTCGTTTCTGTGCGAGGGCTTTCTCTAGTTGCGGCAAGCGGGGGCCACTCTTCATCGCGGTGCACGGGCCTCTCACTATCGCATCTTCTCTTGTTGCGGAGCACAGGCTCCAGACGCGCAGGCTCAGTAGTTGTGGCTCACGGGCTTAGTCGCTCCGCGGCATGTGGGATCTTCCCAGACCAAGGCTCGAACCCGTGTCCCCTGCATTGGCGGGCAGATTCTTAACCACTGCGCCCCCAGGGAAGCCCCAATGTATACTGCTTTTTAAGCAATGCTTTAAGTGCTTTACAATCTTCACAGCTGTCCCATTATCTGTCCTATTTCAGAGAGGAGCACACTGAGGCACAGAGCATGAGAGTGACTTGCACCAGGTTGCACAGCACATCAGGAACGCAGGCTCCAGAGCCAGTACTCTTAACTGTCTCTTCATCATTAAATTCAGATCAACCACTCACCACATTTCCCCCAGAGTTATCCCATAAAAAAAGTGTTGGTCACTGCACTCCACTAGTTAAACCCTTCAGTGGTAGCTCATTGGGTCCAGGACACGGTTTGTGATTCTCAGAAAGGAATATAAAACTTTTCATAATCAAGCCACCCGCTAGCATCATAACCTGTCCAAAATATCAGAATAGTGAAGGGCTGTATAAATGCAGATTCCTGGGCTAACCCCAAGTCTCAGAACCGGGTCTTAGTAGCATTTTAGCAGCCTCTTCTGGTTTTACCCTTTTTAAACTGAGAGCCACTGCCCTCCGCAGGCAAAGTGTAGGGACTTTGAAATTCAGCAATCATGTACTACATCTGCTTATATATCTATATCTATATCTGTATCTATATCCACACACATACACACACAATGGAATATTACTAAAGAAGATACATATCTATCTATATATGTATACATACACACACAATAGAATATTAAATCATAAAAAAATAATAAAATTTTGCCATTTTCAACAGCATAGATTGACTTGGAGGGCATAATGCTAAGTGAAATAAGTCAGACAGAGGAAGACAAATACTGTATAATATCACTTATGTGGAATCTAAGAAATACAACAAACTGGTCAATATAACAAAAAAGCAGATTCACAGATATAGAGAACAACTAGTGGTTACCAGTGGAGAGAGGGAAGGGGGGAGGGGCAATGTAGGGATAGGGGATTAAGAGGTACAAACCATTACTTTTAAAATAAGCTACAAGGATATATTGTACAACACGGAGAATATAGCAAATATTTTATAATAACTGTAAGTGGAATATAACCTTTAAAAATTACAAATCACTATATTGTACACTTGTAACTTATATAATATTGTATACCAACTATACTTCAACTAAAAAAACCTGTCACATGCCACATGTGAAAATTTTATTAAAAATGTGGTTCCTGGGACAGGGCCTGAGATTCTGCATTTCTAACAAGCTCTGGATAATGCCAATGCTGCTGGTCTGCTGACCAAAGGGTAATAAGGTAGCAATCACTGATACTCACAATAACCTAACGAGGTAGATGTGAACATTAACCCTGTTTTTCCAGATTAGGAACCTGAAGCAAAGACATATTGTATACATCGCCCAAAGTCACAAGCTTAAAAGTGGCACCACCAGGATTGGACCCAGGTACCAAGGCTCCAGAGTTTGGGCTCTTAACCAGCATTCCACACACCCTCTTCAATATGGAAGTTTGCCTCCCACTTACATACAATTTTGGCTCTTTCTGTTTCTAGACGCTATGGCACTTATCCATATGAATTTGGAAGATAAAGAAGTGCTGACTCTTTACTCTCTGCAAAATGGCCAAATGCAGTTGCCTGGGAATGCATTTGCTTTTCTTAGAAGGAATGGTGATGGGCAGGGGGGAGGAGAGAAGAGTTAGATCAGTGGTTTCCATATTGTCAGAGCCCAGATTATTCTTTTGTCACATATCACATCAAAAAAGTTCAAATAGACCTCATTTCCACCCCATCTGTAAGGGTTGCTAATTATGATTCACTTACCCTTGGTTCAAATATTTCTGTATAAGAATATCTGAATTGCTTCTTTACAGGGACATTATAAAGACAACCAAAAGTGGTAGTTAAGAAATTACTTCTGGACACATAATTAAATAAGCTACAGTCAAGATCACTAAACTGACATAGATGTATATATATAAAAATATAAAATTTATCTATCAGTTTGTATATATATATCATTCATATATATATATATGAATGATATGTAAAAGTAAATATACCAAATACAATTGGTATTTATATACAGCTATAGTATGGTTCTATCATTTATTCTAATAAATAGTGAGGCAAGCCTCACTAGGGAATTGGAGAAACTTTCCTAACTGGGGAACTTCATAAAAAATATAGATTCCTGGTCTCAAGGCTACTGAACAAAATTGCTGGGCATGGATCCCAGGAATCTCTAGATTTAAAATGCTGCCCAGGTGATTCTGGTGATCATCTAAGTTTGACCACCAGTTTTAGACCACTCTTCTGGCTTCTGGCTTCTGGCAGAAAGAGAACAGCTACTTCAATATCTCTAAGCCCATGAATCAAAGAAATGTCTCTAAGGTTATTTCTTCTACCATATCATGTATCACTGCTGACTGCAGCTGCTGAGGGCTCTGCCACGTAACCACTTCACGCTCCTTGGGCCTGGGCACATCTGTGCATGACTGTGTGATTTAGACACTTCACACTTGGGAAGCTTATTTGCAGAAATACTGTCTGCTGGAAGTCAGACACTGCTATAGTGGGAAAACAAATCACTAAAACATGCTTGATCAAATCTCTGAGACGTTGAGACAAGTGTTAAATAAGTTTTTGAAGATATGCCAAGTAGCAAACGAGAAAACAGTTGCTGGTTTCAGAAATATTTTGCAAGTGTCTGGTAATTCAAATTTAGCAGGGAAGGTAATTTTACTTATTGAACAAAAGTGATTTATAAATAATCCTGGAAAATTAAGCAGCTGGGCTAGCACAGGGCTTGCATATTTCATGATTTTTAAATGATTGCAAAGCTGACTCAGAATAAATCTGAACAATTTAAAATGATTTTATTTACCAGTGTAACCTCACTTACTCAATTGCTACAAGAACTTCATGTTTGCTTATTTTCTATATAAAGTAGATTATCCTACTGAATATTTTTTATTTTCTATGCAAAAAGGATCACATATCTGATATTTATGTATCTGAGGTCTCTTTTACATTGAGCTCTGTAGGTCTTCAAATAAACAGATAGCAGATTATTTTGAATGTGACAAAAACTAAGTTTCTAGAAAGTAATTGTCACGCTTTCCACCACAACAGGCATGTGGATAGTAATGCGTTTTACCATCATTGACCCTTTGAATTTCAAGAACTTGTTCAAAAGAAAAGTGTAGAAAATCAATGTTGAGCCATTGAGATAGCAGCATTTGGCGAGTGGGTTTGCAGTAGAGGAGCTGAGATAGGAGTTTAAAAAAATGGATTGAAAACATACATTGAGAACCACAGGATGATTTTGGGGGGTTCAAGGAAGCAATACGTTAATTTTTAGTTTCCTGTCACCCAAGAAGAGGAAACAGATAATTTTAAAAAATTAATTATTGTTTTTTATTGCTAGAAGATTTTTTTTTATCCTAATAAAGAGGGCTTTCTGGCTAGTGCTTCCAGGATTTCACTGTGCAAAACTTTAAATCTGTGTGAAAGTGTATTACCCAGCCATAAAAAAAGAATGAAATAATGCCATTTGCAGCAACATGGATGGACCTAGAGATTATCATACTAAGTGAAGTAAGTCAAACAGAGAAAGACAAATATCATATGATATGTTTATATGTAGAATCTAAAAAAAATTATACAAATGAAATTATTTACAGAACAGAAATAGACTCACAGACATAGAAAACAAACTTATGGTTACTGAAGGGGAAAACATGGGAGAGGGATAAATTATGAGGTTGGGATTAACATATACACACTACTATATGTAAAATAGATTAACAGCAAGGACCTACTGTATAACACAGAGAACTGTATTCAATATCTTGCAATAACCTATAATGGAAAAGAATCTGAAAAAGAGTATATATATGTATATATAATATATATATACATATATAACTGAGTCACTTTGCTGTAGACCTGAAATTAACACAACATTGTAAATCAACTATACTTCCATTGAAATTAAAAAGAAACTGGGTGAAAGTGACCTGCATACAACTGAGGGTAAGATGAAAATTTCCTTGAGAGCAGTTATCATGTGTATTCATCAGTATATCCCCTAGACTTCTAGAGACCTCTGTATTTGTTGCAAAGTAAATATCTCCTAGATGAATAAACAATGTGAATGGAAGTGTGCTTCTTCATCATTTCTCTCTGTTGAACCCTGAGTTGTTTTGACGTAATTTAGTATATTATATATATTAAATTTATTTTAGTATTTTGACAATTGATTTGAAGTTGATTCTTCTTTTTTTAAATATAAAACATGGTGCATGGAGAGGGAGAATAAACTGGCCTCAGCGTCTAAGTCTCTTCATGTTAAGAACATGGGTAGAGAAAAAAATAACAGATTTTTAATTGATAAAGGATATGTAAAATGCCAAGAGTAGCTACTATCTGAGAATCAGGCATGTTTGAAAGCATAGGTTGCCAATAGTGCTTTGGTTCAATTAAGCTTGCCTTTCTGTTTATTATTCACTGTATTCACTTTTACAAAAACAATTTGCTTATTTTAAACCAAGAAAAACAAAGTTATAAACAATGTATTTAAAGGTACATTTTCTCATGATTTTTCTTGGTTCCATTGCTTACTCCTGTAGTACAAACAAGAGGATTTAGCTCTCTCTCTCTCTCTTTTTTTGATAACTTTTTGTTTTTTTATTTTGACATTTAAAACAGTAGAGTTCTTCGTTTTCTACTGTGACTCTTTGAGGATCACATGGCTAATACCTTTAATTGCTCTTCCATTTTATTTGTAATTACTGCAATGAAATGGTTTGTGAATTCTGATGGAAAATAGTTTAGACTAGTAGATGTTTTCGTTTAAACATGCACAATGTAAAGAACTTCAATAATGTTTAGCTGTTCAGGGACATTGTACTGGAAGAATCAATATATTTGTGTACATAATTAGTTTGGCTTAGTAAGTATTTAGTTTTTCTGATGAATTGTCTTTCAGCTGTTTTCATGATAGAAACTAAGCAGATGGAATATTTTGTCAATAGGGAAAAACAAAACAAAAGATATTTCTTTAGCCTCCAGTAAATGTTAGATGTTTAGTTTTAGTGGAATGTATTTAGAAATAGGTATTCCTTTTTTGCATAAAAAGCTTTTCAGTTTGTATATTATGTATATTTTTATATATTTTAATTGGATTTGGGAAAAAGTAACTTGATGAAAGCTTTGGTTTGCCAACTTATTGATAATTTACAAAGCCCTATAGTAGTCATTCATACTACTATTTTTTAAAATAAAATGACATATTTCAACCCAAGACATAGCTAAAAGTGGCTACATAAAGCACACTTTATTCTATATCTTCTGTTTTACATTTGTTGACAGAAAAATTTATCAATGCAGCAACTTGGGGCATAACATCTTTCAATTCCTAGAAGTAAAACGTTAAATAAAATATATTAAAGTCATATAAAATGTATATTTTATATATATATAAAGTTATATGGCAAAGAAAATGATTATGTTAATTATGTTAGTCCATCTTTCTGAGAGTATGCATATTTAAAAGTAATATATGTTATAAATTTTTTCAGATCTTATTTCTATGTTCTCAGGAAAATAAAAATAAAAGAAAAATTTTTTTAAATAACAGGAACAGACATTTCAACAATGGATGTTTTGTGTTTATTTTTTGATTTTTTCTTTTATTTTTTAGGATTACTGTATTAAGTAAAGCCTAAGAAAGTAGAAGAGCTGAGGATTTCCTACCAAGAATTTATTGCCTTCCTTTGAAGTTAACATTCCAGAGTAGCTAGGAGGGTTTTAGTAGGTCCCATTTGTCATGAAATTAAGAAGAAACTTTTTAATTAAAAAAATGAATAGCAGGTCTGACTTTAAAGAAATATGTGAGCACTCACATATTTTTAATATTATCAACTGAGAAATGTATGTTATAATTTATGGTAATGTGACTGCTACCATTGCATGTTTTAACCTCTGGTCGTTAATCTTTGATCAATGAAAACCATTTTGCTACACCCTCCAATATTGGCTATGGTTTGTGCCCATAAATTACATGCTCAGTAAACTTTATGGTGAAATCTGATTATTTCTATGAATCAAGTTTTAGTCAAAGATGCATTTGTTTCAGGAAACTGTATTTGAACACATGTGAAATGGTTTGCAAAGAAAAATGGGTTGATTGTGCCCTAGTGTAGACATATGATCCAGATTATTGGATCAGTCAGTAAGCAGTGGTTTCAGAGGCCTTATTCCCATTTGATTAGAGAACCTCATGTATCCTATTTGATTGCTCTTCTACGTATTACAACTCTACGGATTGACAACAGACAGGTAGGATCTGGACACAGTCTTGATCATAGATTTTAAAAGAAATTTTATGTAATAATAGAAAGCAGAATGGAGCATGGTTTACTATCTGTGTTTATTTTGCTAGCTATTCATACCCACATAGGCATATAAACACTGCTCATAACAGTATTTTTGCCCTTGTCAAGCTATTTGCTTCTTCAAATCTCCATATTGCCCATTGGGTATTGCTTTCTTTTAAGAAAGGAATTGAAAATTCACGCAGAAGAGAATAGGCAAGGTGGCAAAATGCCAAATGTTGAATGTTTCATTAAACTGGTGGAAATGAAAAAATTTTAATAAGTAAAAGATGGAAATAAAACTGCTTCCACTGCCTTTTCCAGAGAAGCCAGAGGGTAGGTGAAAAGTATAGGAAGGAGGTTTAAAACTATTCAATAGAAAGTAAATTGGGAGAACAATTGTAAGTGGTCTCCTGGGGATATGAGGAGATTAAAGCAATTAAATAATCTGGTAGTGCAGAGTACAAACCAAATAAGATCTCTCTCTTTGTCTCTTTTTTTAAACTATTTTTTAATTGAAGTATAGTTAAATTATAATCTGTTAGTTTCAGGTACACAGCAAAGTGATTCAGTTATACATTTTTTTCAAATTTTTTCCACTATAGGATATTATAAGATGTTGAATATAGTTCCCTGTGCTATACAGTAAGTCCTTGTTGTTTATCTATTTTATAAATAATAGTGTATATATTTTAATCCCAAACTCCTAATTTATCACTTCCACCCAACCCCAGCTATCCCCTTCAGTAACCATAATTTTGTTTTCTGTATCTGTGAGTCTATTTCTGTTTTGTAAATAAGTTCATTTATATCATTTATTTTTAGATCTCACCTAAGAGTATTTCCATAGTGGCTGCTTCAATTTACATTCCCACCAACAGTGCAGAAGGGTTCCTTTTTTTCCATACCCTCTCCAATATTTATTATCTATTGACTTTTTATGATGGCCATTCTGACTGATGTGAGGTGATACCTCATTGTAGTTTTGATTTGCGTTTCTCTGATAACTAGCTATATTGAGCATCTTTTCATGTGCCTCTTGGCCATCTGTATGTCTTCTTTGGAGAAATGTCTCTTTAGGTCTTCTGCCCATTTTTTTATTGTTTTTTTTTTTTATATTGAGTTGTAAGTGCTGTTTGTGCATTTTGGAAATTGATCCCTTGTTGGTTGCATCATTGCAAATATTTTTTCTAGTCTGTAGGTTTTCTTTTCCATTTTGTTTATGGTTTTCTTTGCTGTGCAAAAGCTTTTAAGTTTAATTAGGTCCCATTTGTTTATTTTTGTTTTTATTTCCATTACTCTAGGAGATGGATCAAAAAAATATTGCCATAATCTCTCTCTTTTTTATAACCTCACATTGCAGGGTGGTTTATATCCTCCAAGGATTTAGACAGTTTCTCAATGGCAATACTCTTGTTGATGCCCTGCCTGTAGATGCTGACTATCACTACCCTTTATAACTCACCTCCTCATCCATCTGCACACAAATTGCAGATTAATTTTGTCTTTCCAGACATGTGGTACATTCTATTGGCTGTCTGTTCAATAAACATTACCTCTTTTTCTTTGCTAATAGAAATGTGATTAAGAATAGCAAAATGTCTAGTGCAGAGTATAAATCGTGATAGGTGTGGTCTAATTAATGGCAACCTGTTCTCCCTTGACAGTGATTGGTCTAGGGTAGTTGTGTGACAGTTTTGGCCAAAGAGATGCAATCAATTTTATGCTGGGAACTTGGGAATATATTTCCCCCTAAGAAAGAGAAAGCTGTGTAAAGAGAAGTTTATTGTTCTGATGTGTGAGGATATAAAGCCATAAGACAAATGTCACCACATCAAGGAAGACAGAGTAGAAGAATGTTAAGGCCAGGGAATGTCTACTTCTGGGCTTCTTAAATAAAAAATAAATGCTCTATGGCATAAGCTGCTATTAATTGGGTATTTTGTTATTGGTTACAAATTCATTCTAAATCACACGTTATGTTACTTCTCTGCAAATGTCAGGGGATTCCCAGTAGTAAATGAAATGTCAACCCTATACCCTGGCATCATTTCACATGAGTCCTCAATATATACCTTCAACACCCCAGTCAAATTTGCCTTTTTTTGACCATCCATTCAAAATTGTTTTTTTTGTCAGTGTCCATTTGCTTTTTAAGTCCTTCAACCTGGAATGTCTTCTTTCTTCCAAGAGCCTTCATCTACCTAAATTCTCAAGTTCCCTGCTCAAATTCCAACTTCCCTTAGGTCGTCTTTAATTGCTCACACACACAATAAGTCACATAATATGTACACAGATATATATTTTGTATATAATATATGTATGTATATATATACATTTTTTGCCCCATTCAGCATTTATTATCCTCTCTTCTCATAATAGTAATCTGACATTCTTTTGAAACCATTCCTCTACTGTCCTTAGCTTATGTACATGTGACATATATTTAAGCCAAGCAACACCATCTATCCTCCCCCTCCCCTTCAACCTAGCCATATATTGATTCATAAATATCAGTATAACTTAATTGAGACCCATGAGACTAGACCAGAATGCTAGTTAGAAATTTTGGGGAAAAGATTCTTTTTTTTCTGCTAGAATTTAATTATATATAATAAATTAATTTATTTATTATAATATAAATTAATTATATATAAATTATATATATATAATATATTATATTTATATATGCCTGGATCTGCTGGGAGCTACCACATGTAAACAGTCTATCTACAAGTGAAGACTAAACAGAAAGAAGTAGAGCTATAATAGAGACCAGATTCCTATAACCACACTTGAGACTGAAGTTGATGGTACCGTGTAAACTTTTACAGTTAAATGAGTCCACATTTTTTTTTCTTTTTTTTTTAAAAGTTAGGTACACTTAAATCATATAGAATTAAAAGTGATCCAGCCTCCAACAACTTACTCATTTGTTAGTTACTTTTCACATACTGAATTAAATAATAAATATCTGAGTATGATTCATTTCTTTTCCTAGTGTATAAACTTCCTAGGTATAGGGACAGTAAACCTGATCTTTCACTTGGCATATTTCTCTGCCTTTTATTTAGTAGACATACCATAAATAACTGCTGAATAGATATAAACTCTAAAATTCTGTATATCTTGAGATGACAGCCAATTTGAGATTTTTCTAAGAATTTCCTTAGATCATAGTCTCATACTCGAATAAAAGTGCAATTTTTCTTGTCACATGTTTTTACTCCATAACTGTTCAGGGAATTTTTGGTATAACTTCTTCCCTTTCTTAGCCATAATTCATCCTTAACTGTGTCCTTTTGACTTATTGAAAAGCTAATAATTTCCTCCTTTTATGACTGGTCTGCAACTTTGCTCTAATGCTGAGTTTTTAATTTTTTTTTCATTTTTTATTCTCTCTCTCTCTCTCTCTCCCCCACCCCTGGCTCTCCCCCTCTTTCCTCACCTCCCTCTCTAGCCATTGCTTAGTGATCTCAGTCTTATAGCTTTGAATACCATTTATATACTGACAGTTCAAAAAATTTACGTCTCCCAAATTTATACCTCCAGTTCAGACCTTCTCATGGCTTTAACACACATAAACACAGCTGTTTATATATTAAACTTGTAAGTCCAAAAAATGTTGCTGATCTTACCCCCATAAACCTACTTCTCTCACATTCTTCTTCAACTCATTTGACAGTAAATCTATATACTTCCAATTGCATAGATTAAAACCTTGAAGTTATCCTTGATTCCTTTTTTCCCTCATATTCCACTGCAAATCCATTTGCATAACAATATATTCTAAGGTTAATCCCTTCTTACTGCTTCTACCATTATCCAAATCACCATTATCTCTCACCTGGATTGTTAAATTGTCTCCTGATTGATCTCCATTGCCTACTTCCTCCCATTGTGTTCTCTTCTCTCCATAATAGTAAGAGTAAAATTGAAAAATGTAAACAGGTAAAATTAGCTCAAACCTCACCATGACTTTGTCCCATAAATGTTAAGGAAGTTTTTGTATAATTCCTTAATTTCTTACTTTATTTTACCTAATTTGATAAAAATTTAACCCCAAATTAACTGATAGTAAAAATAATAAAAGTCAAAGTCCTTCTAAAGGTCTGTAAAAGCATTGCGTTTTCCACTGTCTATCTGGTTTCATCTCTAAACTTTCAGCCTCTTTCCAACTGCTCTCCAATTATTCTGGTCTGTTTGGTGTTTATGGAACACAGCAGACAACTTCTTGCATGGGAAATTTTACATTTGTTCTTCCCTCTGTTTGGAACGTTTTTCCCTCACTTACTCACATGGCTTCTTCCCTCACCATCTTCAGATGTTTGCCCAAATGTCACTATCCAGGAGATGGTTGTTCTGACAGTTAAAATGATACTCACTCTACTCCAAGCACTCTCTCACCCTTTTCTTCCTTTATCTCTGTAGCACTTATGAACCACTGATTCTCTCTCTCTCTCTCTCTCTCACTCTCACTCTCACTCAGTCCCTTCCTACATACCCTGTCCTCTTTCTCTTCTTCATTTATGTATTCCTAGTCCCGAGAACGATGCATGACACAAAGTAGACTTTCAATACATGCTTGTTTAAAGAAGGAGTGCATGGACTCTAAGATTTATGACTATTTTTAAATGACTTCTAATATTGATCTTTTATAATGTTGCACAGTGAAGAAGGGTTTTACATGTTTAAAATTGTCCTTTGGTGTCCTCATATTCTCTATATAGAATACTGATGCCTCACCTGGAGAAAATCCTTCTGTTTCTTCATCCCTATCATGCAAACATACTCATTTTAGTCCGCCTAGCTAACCTCTTTCTACAACTTAAAATGGTCATCAAAAACTTCTATGGCTATAGTATACTTCTCCATTTATTATGTACTTTTAAAGAAAATCATATTCCATGCCATTTAAAAAATTAATTAAAAATTTATTACAGTAAAATATACGTAACATAAAAATTACATTTCAACTATTTTTAAGAGTATAGTTCAGTGGCATTAGGTATATTCATACTGATGTGCAAACATCACCACCATCCATCTCCAGAACGTTTCCATCTTCCTTAATTGAAATTCTATCGCTTATACACAAACTCCCCATTTTCCACTCCCCCAGTGCATGGCAACACCA
Source organism: Eubalaena glacialis (assembly GCF_028564815.1). Classification (NCBI taxonomy): domain Eukaryota; kingdom Metazoa; phylum Chordata; class Mammalia; order Artiodactyla; family Balaenidae; genus Eubalaena; species Eubalaena glacialis. Next base: position 99,426,336 of record NC_083719.1, read on the forward strand.
CTCTACTTTCTGTCTCTCTGAATTTGTCTACTTTAGATACCTCATATAAATGAAATCATGCAGTGTTTGTCCTTTTGTGACTGGCATAGTTAATGTAGCATAATGTCTTCAAGGTTCATTCGTGTTGTAGCATGTGTCAGAATTTCCTTTCATTTTAAGGCTGAATCATACTCCTTTGAATATATATATATCTATCACATTTTGTGTATCCATTCATCTGTCAATGGATACTTGCTTCTACCTTGGTGATTATAAATAATGCTACTATGAGTGTGAGTGTACAAATATCTGTTTGAGTCCCTGCTTTCACAACTTTTGGGTATGTACCCAGGCATGGAATAGCTGAATCATATGGTAATTTTATTTTTAAATTTTGTAGGAATTGCCATACCATTTCCCATGATGGCTGCACCGTTTTACATTCCCACCAGCAATGTACAAGGGTTCTAATTTCTCCACATTTTCATAAACAGTTGGTTTTTTTTTTTTCCTTTAAAAAAAATAGCCATCCTAATGGGTTTGTGATACCTCCTTATGGTTTGGTTTGCATTGCCCTTATGATTAGTGATGTCAAACATTTTTTCATATGCTTATTGGCCATTTGTGCATCTTTTTTGAAGAAATGTCTATTCAAGTCATTTGCCCTTTTTTTTTTTTATTTGCCCATTTTTTTAATTGGATTTTTTTTTTTTTTTTTTTTTGCTGTTTTTCATTGTTGTTTAGTTGTAGCAATTTTAAAAAATGTATTCTGGATATCAAGCATGTATCAGTTACAGCATTTGCAAATATTTTTCTGCCATTCCATGTGTTGCATTTTCACTCTGTTTATAGTCTTTTGACACAAAAGTTTTAAATTTTGATAAAGTCCAATTTGTCTGTTTTTTCTTTTATTACTTGTGCTTTTGGAGTCATAAAAAGTTATCATAGTCAACACAAAAACCTGTGCATGGAGGTTTATAGCAGCTTCATTTATAATCGCCAGAACCTGAAAGCAACTAAGATGACCTTCAGTAGATGAATGGATAAGTAAGCTATGGTACATCCAGACAACGGAATACTATTAAGCACCAAAAAAATGAGCTATCAAGTCATGAAAGGATGTGGAGGAAGCTTACATGCATACTATTAAATGAAAGAAGCCAGTCTGAAAATGCTCTCTACTGTATGATTCCAGCTGGACAAGGCAACACTATGGAAATAGTGAAGATCAGTGGTTGCCTGTGGTAAGTGGGATGAGAGATGAATAGGTAGAACACAGAAGATTTTTAGGGTAGTTAAAATATTCTGTATGATTTTATAATAATGGATATATGCTATTATATAGTTGTCTAAATCCATGCAATGAATGACACCAAGAGTGAACCCTAGGATACTGACTGTTAACTCTGGGTGACTGTGATATGTCAATGCAGGTTCATCCGTGGTAAATAAATAAATAAATAAATAAATAAATAAATATATATACACAGCCCTCTGGTAAATGATGTTGACCAAGGGTGAGGTTGTGCATGTGTGGCGGGAGCAGGTATATCTCTCTACCTTCTTCCCAATTTTGTTGTAAACCTAAAACTGATGTAAAAATCTTAAAAAAAGATATCAGAGCTAAATCCAAAATTATGAAATATCTTCCTATTTTTTCTTCTAAGAGTTCATAAGCATAGTTTTAAACCTCTTATATTTATGTCTTTGATCCATTTTTAGTTAATTTTTGTTTACGGTGTAAGGTGAGCGTCCCATTTTTTTTTGCATGTGGATATCTAGTTTTCCCATCACCATTTGTTGAAAGGACTATCCTTTTACCACTAAATGATCTTGGCACCCTCGTTTAAGATCATTTGACGATATGTATTTCTAGGTGCTTTATTCTATTCTACTGATCTATATGTCTGTCTTTATGCTACACTGTTTTTATTGCCATAGCTTTGTAGTAAGTTTTGAATTCAGGATGTGTGAGATCTCCAGGTTTGTGCTTTTCAAGATTGTTTGACTATCCGGGGTCCTTTGAGATTCCATATGAATTTTAGGATGGATTTTTCTGTTTCTGCAAAAACACCATTGAGATTTTCATAGTATTGCACTGAATCTAGAGATCAGTTTGGGTAGTATTGACATGTTAGCAATATTAAGTCTCCCAGTTTGCGAAATGGGGTATCTTTCCATTTATTTGTGTCTTCTTTAATTTCTTTTAGCAAAGATTTGTAGTTTTCAGTGTACAAGTCTTTAGTTTCTTTGGTTATGTTTGTTTCTAAGTATTTTATTTTATTTGACGGTATTTTAAATGGAATTATTTTCTTAGTTTCCTTTGTGAATTGTTCATTGTTAATATATAGAAATATAGTTGATTTTTGTGTGTTAATTTTTTTCCTGTAACTTTGCTGTACTTGTTTGTTGGTTCTAATGTTTTTGTGTGTGTGTGTGTGTGTGTGTGTGTGCATGGAATTTTTAGTGTTTTCTACAGATAAGATCATGTCTTTTATGAACAGAGATTAATTATACTTCTGTCTTTCCAGTTTGTATGCTCTTTATTTCTTTTTCTTGCTTAATTTCTCTGACTAGGACTTCTAGAACTATGTTGAATAGGAGTAGCAAAAGCAGGCATCCTTATCTTGTGTCTCATCTTAGAGAAAAAACTTTATCTTTCACCATGGAGTATGATATTAGATGTGGGAATGTTTTTCTTGAGTTTCTTTGAGATAAAATTTACATACAGTGAGATGTACAAACCTTAAGTGTACAATTAGATGAATTTTGGCAACTATAACACCCATGTAATCCATACCCCTTTGAAGATATAAGGTAATTCCATTACTCCAGAAATATTCCTTGTTTTACCTACTCAGCCTATCCCACCTCCTTCCCTATTAGAGGGCAAATTCTGTTTTGATTTTTTTCACTGTAAGGTACATTTACCCCTTCTAGAATTTCATTCATATAAATGGAGTTGTACTGTAAAACTCCATTGTGCCCAACTTCTTGATTTTAGCATAATATGTGATATTTATGTATGTTTGTACATGTATCAGAAGTTCACTCTTTTTCTTTGATTGTTAACATTCCAGTGTATGAACATACTATATATAGCTTATTTACTTTCTTGTTGATGGAAATTTGGATTGTTTCCCTCATTTTGCTATTATGAGTAAATAGCCTTCTATGAATATTTGTGACTATATTCATGAACATAAATTTTCTGACCCCTTGAGTGTCAGAAAATTAACCTAAGAGAGAAATTTCTGGATTAAAGGATAAATGCATATTTAATTTTATAAGAAATTTCTTCTCCAAAGCAGTTGCACAGTTTTGCACATCTGCTGACCGTGTGTTAGACTTATGGTTGATCCACACCCTTGCAAACATTTGGTGTTGTTACTCAATATTTTTAATTTTAACCATACTGATGGGTGTGTATTGGTGTTGCATTGTGTTTTTAATTGTATTTCCTTGATGGTTAATTGCATTAAGAACTTTTTATATGTTTATTGGCTATTTATCATTCTTTTTGATATTTTGTTCATCTAAATTTTAATTAATATAATTATTGATATGGTTGGTCTACAGTTTCATTATTTGTTTTCTATTTGTACCATACATTGATTTTAATGATTGAACAGAGGATTAAAAAAAAACATTTATTGTGAGTTAATCAAATATATTGTATTCCTATTGGCTTTTTAAGCTAATTTCTCTCTCTCTGTGTGTGTGTGTGTGTGTGTGTGACTGAGTGTTTCCTCTTGGTTTTCAGTGTGCATTATTGCTGATTATGTTACTTCACATAAATTGTAAGACCCTTGAAACAATGTATTTTCATTTATTTTCCACTGAATTTGGTGTTGTGTCATATGAAATTCATTTACATATATTATAAGCCTCAAAATAAAGTGTTATAATTTTTACTTTATACAGTTATATGTATTTTAAAGAAATAGGGAAAAGTGTAATCTTTTACAGTTGTCCACATATTTATATTGTTCTTTTTCCCTTCCCATATATTGGAATTTCCATATTGGTCACTTTCAGTGTGAATAACATGAATTTGCTTATTTTTTTTCTAATCTGAAAATGTTTTTATTTCACATTCACATTTGAAGGAGTTTTTTCACTTGATATAGAATTCTGAGTTGACAATTTTTAAATTTTTTTACTTCAGCACTTTTAAGATTTTATTCTTTCATCTCTGGCCTACATTGTTTCTGATTAGAAGTCAATAGTCACTTATGTCATTGTTTTCATACGTAATGTGTTGTTTTTCTTGCTGCTTCCAATATTTTACCTTGATTTATGATTTCTGGCTGTTAGAGTGTGATGTATCCAGATGTGTTTTATTTCTATTCATTCTGTTTGGGATTTGCTGACCTTCCTGGATCTTGAAGTTTATGTTTTTACCAAATTTTGGACAGTTTGAAGATATCATTTCTTCAAATCTTTTTTCTGTCTCATTGTCACTCTTTGTCTACACCTGTGACACCATTTATATTTATGTTATACCACTTGATTTTGTCTCACAGATCTTTGAGCCTCTGTCTGTATGTATTTTTTTCTTTTCTTCTTGTGGACTGGATAATCCTTTTTCTTCTGTTGTTTCCAAGCTGTATTTAACCCATTTATTGACCACCCCCCTCCTTTTTCTTTTTCATTTCAAATATTACAACTTTCAGGTCCATCTGTCCCTTTCTTATGACCATAAATTTATTTAAGCTTCTGAATATATATAAATATATACATGTTGTTTACCAATTCCAACATCTAGGCCTTCTTCTTTTTTAAAATTAATTAATTAATTTTTGGCTGTGTTGTGTCTTTCTTGCTGCTTGTGAGCTTTCTCCACTCGTGGCGAGTGGGGGCTACTCTTCATTGCAGGTGCACAAGCTTCTCATTGCAGTGGCTTCTCTTATTGCAGAACACCTAGGCGCACGGGCTTCAGTAGTCCTGGCGCTCAGGCTCTGGAGCGCAGGCTCAGTAGTTAGGGCGCACGAGCTTAGTTGCTCCGTGGTATGTGGGATCTTCCCAGACAAGGGCTCAAACCTGTGTCCCCTGCATTGGCAGGCGGATTCTTAACCACTGCGCCACCAGGGAAGTCCCCATCTAGGGCTTCTTGTGGTCAGTTTCTGTTGCCTTTTTTTGGAGAGTGTTAAGTTTTATCCTTGCAGGCATTAATTTACTAGTGAATAAGCTGATCTTTTTGAAGCATTTAAAAAGCTTTGTTATTGTGAGTCTTTATTTGTCATTATTCTAGAATTAGTCTGGGACTTTCTGGGTATCAGCTGAATACCAAGAACATTGAGCAAAGACCTTTCATTTTGGCTGGACTTCTATGTCTCTTAGCCGTGCAGAGATGCTGAAATCTCTACTTAGCCCACAGGTCCCAGCAGCTGTTCTCTTCCAGGCCTTGCAGAGTCTCACTCAAAATACACACAACTTAATATTTGACCAACAAAGTAAGGGGAATTCCATGTAGGTTTCTGGGGCTCCTTCTCTATTCAGCTCCCTTCTGTCTGGTATCTTAACGCACAACTTCCAGCCAGCATAGTACTCCATATCTCCAGTCTGTGTTTTCTCAGTTTAGCAAGACTACTGTGCTCTGCTTGTCCTTTTCTTTCTTCTGTTCTAGAAAGTGCCTCCAGACATAGAGCCAGGGCTATTGTGGGGCTTATTCCACATATTCCCACACTCTCAGTGATTGCAATCCTGTGTCCCTTTTGTAAAATGTTTACAAACAGTTGCCTCATACAGTTTTCTATTTTATTTTTGGATGGCTAGGCTAGTATCAGTCACTCCTCTATTGCTAGGACCAATGTCAAATTATATTTTTAGTAATCCCACATAGACTACAAACCTTTGGAAAAACACAAATAATTGTCTGTTTCTTATAATCTAGGCTTCTCCCCTTAATTATTTTTCTGTGTGTATTTCAAAGATATGAAGCAAAACAATAGCTTGGTAATGAGAAGACCTTCTAACAACATCTCATGTGCTATTTGAATGTGACATATAGCTTTTCCAAATTAAACATGAATGATCCACATTTGGGCTCTGGATAATCTCTCTATCTGCTATTAAACTAAAGGTTTCAGTATGTAATTTGGGAGAATAGATTATGTTAAGACTATGCTAGACTACTATATTTAGAAACACAAATTTTTCTGGGCCTGATCAATGGATCTATGTCATAATAAACAGAGGTAGTAAAGTAGGTCAGACAAAAAATGTACATCAACACATATGTAAATATGTGTGCACGTATACATATTTCTAACTGTACGAACACTAATAAGTGTTTTTGTTTTTGCTTACCCGATTTAACTATGCCCAGGTCCTTACCCTTCCCCTCCCCAGTGAAATATCTCTCATTTTTGCATCATAATCTTCCTACCTCAACTCAGGTACATGATCACTTATTTGAAATTTTGAGCTCTAAGTTCTGTAGCTATATATACATTTTATACTTTTTAATATATCAATTTATAACTAATAACACTTGATTTTTAGGACAGGGATTATTACTTTAAAATATCTGCTCTTCTCTTTTATTTGTACCTCTCTATATCATCTAGTAATCTTTCCTCTGTTTTCAACAACTTTAAATAGTGAATTTTCACCTAGAAATTATATTTATGTCCTAAATCCCATTAGGAAGTTATGCTACTAAATTATAACAGGCATATTGTTGTATGTTTTATTATTTTTCCAGTTTTGGAAATTATACTTTTTGGCAACAATGGTAGTTAAGAATCATTACTGTTGCTGCTGCTTATGGCCCATGTTGGTCTCTACCTAAAAGTTAAGGACTTTGCTTTTAGTAACTACCAGCAACCTAGAATCTCAGTCTGGGAATTGGTAGCTCAGTGAGTTGGCTCCACTCCACAAGCTTCCCAAGTGGAAATGGCTTGGCTCCCAAGGGGAAGAGAAGGGTACACAGAGATCTCAATTTCAGTGAAGCAGAAAGTAAAACTGACTGTGGAGCCCCTTCGCCTTATTCTCCCTGCCTGCCTCGTCCACCAGACCTCTCTGCTGGGGCTGGTCCCTCTTCATCTGGACAATGTCTCTTCCATATGGCAACTGGGCACAAAGTGTGCTGACCAGTCAGGATGGCCCTTCCCATGCAAATGGATGAAGACAGAATAGGAGATATCTCACTTGTTGTATGATTACCTATATAATATACTCAATTTTGCTTCTTGGTCTGCAAAGTCTAAAATGTTTATTATTCAGCTTTTAATAGACAGTCTGCTGACTCCTGCTTTAAGGCAATAAATGGCTGGTTCCATAATCAGTAGATGAGAGGCTGAGAAGTTGAGCAGAGTTTTCAGCAGCTTCAAGGAGGTCAGAAGACAAAAATTCAAATTTAGAGAGAGCTAAGGAAAAGTAGTCTTGGTAAATGCCAGTTTTCTGAGGAACATTCCATAAGGCTATACCCTAGGATTACGTGTAGTCAGAACTGTACAAGTAGTCCCCCAAATTGAAGCCCTGCTGCAAATAATAAGTCTTGATCGGGATAGTGTTAACTGTCTCTAGCTTGCATGGGAGAAAACAATGTAAATCTCTGAAGGAAAAAACATTTTCCAGTGCCTCAAAAATACCTGTATAATCTTTATATATACTATCCAGCAGTCAATCGAATATATTAGGTATTCAGAAACTAAGAGGTTCAAAAGCCAAGAGGAAAAAGTGACAATAGAAACAAATCCACAGGAGATACAGATAACCAAATCATCCATATATAATTAAAATATAATTAAAATATATAAGGAATTAAATACAAGTTGGACAACTTTGGCAGATAACTAAAAAGAATGTAATGAAAATATTAGAATTAAAATGTAAATGATAACTAAAAGTATAGATTATAACCCAATTAAAGAACTCAAAAGAAGGGTTAACTCTAGATTTCATATGTGTGATTTCTACGTCTATTTCTATTATTGGATTTATATTCTGGTTAAAGACATCATTTTTCTTCTTTGTAGTTCTAGTAGTTTATATTTTATACTAGACTATCGATCTCATGGTGTTGAGCATCTAGGTTTTGTTATTTTCTCTTATTAATGAATTTTTGGGTGTTATTTATGTTAGCAGTTAATTTACTTCGTATCAGTTTTTCCTTTTAGAGGTTGTTTTAAAGCTTCTATATGAAGGATCTAAAATAGCCTTTAATTTGGGGCTGTATTAGATTTACATATAAGGTGTGGTTCTTACAGGGTCTCTCTTAAGTGTCTTGAGAATTCTGCAGGGTCTTTCCTAGTCCTTTGAAATCATGCTCTAGTAGTTATTCAGAGCCCTTTGCATGCTCTAGCAGTTATTCTTTCTCCAGTGTTCGTTCTTTGCTTGGCCACTTAGATTTTTTCCCTGTAGAAGTGCTTCTTGATCTTAAGCCAAGATCTCAAGCAGGCTTTTTATGCAGATTTGTGGAAGTCTCACACTGCACATTTCCCTTCTTTCCATTAACCTTCCTCACTCATTTCATCCAACTCACTAGCCTAGAACTCCAATCTCTGTATCCTCAATACAGTGATACTGTTGTGTTCTACTTCGACTCTCTCTTCCTGTACCACATCCAGGAAGTGTCTCTAGCAAAAAGCCAAAGCAATCATGGAGGTCAATGATCTCTCAAGAATCTTGGTACTGTGTTTACTACCTGTTGTACAACCTCTGAAGCAAGTTATCACATGTATTTTTGTCTAGTTTTACAGTTATTTATGGCAGGAAGACATGTTCAACACCAGATACCCCCTTATGGTCATAAGTGGAAATATATATTACTAGTGTTCTTATAAATATTTTATCTCTTGTTCATTTTCCTTTGATTGCATATTCATGATACTCTTGCTTCTTAAGTGTAAGTAATTTGGGTGAAAATAACAATGTCGTTAAAAAGTTTGTAGGAGGCATTCAGTTTTAGCCCTCATAGCTCAGAGCCTAGTTCATCTTCCTTTTGCTATTACAACTGATTGTGTATGTATTTAACTGAAAGATGAAATGAAAACACTGAGAGTTTTAAATATATCTCTGCTTATTGGGAAATAATCTCTGTTGTGTGAAAAGAAGGCCCCATTCTTTGCTTTGAGCCCCTTACTTCCAGCTTTCTGAGTAGTTATTACATAATCAGACTGTTATGTGTTAATAATTATGCCAGCAGTCCAGGTGAATAAAATCTGTTTCTAAGGTTATTTCCATTGGTCATTATGATATTTTGCTTCCAAATCTTTATTATCTGTGGGATTTTTACCATATTACAACCCACATTTAAAAAATAATAAATGCAACATAAGCTTTGAACTAGGTTGTGTTTTCTTTGGTTTCCATTCTCCAAAGGAATTTTTTTCTGATCACATAATAAAAAATTATTTATGGCTGAAATACATTTTTTGGTGTGCTCCAGTTTTTCATTAGTTTGAAAATCAGAATTAGAACTTGAGTGAAAAGAATGAATATAAATTTAACCTTAAGTTAAAACATAAAATAATTGTACTTAATGGTAAGTAACTTGAAGCTTTCCCACTAAGATCAAGTACTAGGCAAAGATATCCCCTCTCACTACTCCTTTTCAACATCATACTGGAAGTTCTAATACAATAAGACAATGAAAGGAAATTAAAGGTATACAGATTAGAAAGGAAGAAATAAAATTATGACATGATTATCTATGTAGAAAATTTGAAAGAATCAACCAAGATGTTCCAGGAACTAGTAAGTGATTATAGCAAATTTGTAGGATACAGGGTTAATACTCAAAATTCAATCACTCTCCAAGTCTATCCATGTTGCTGCAAATGGCAAAATTTCATCTTTTCTATGGCTGAGTAATATTCCATTATGTGTGTATGTGTATATATATATGTATATATATATATAAAACACATCTTCTTTATCCATTCATCTGTTGATGGACACTTAAGTTGCTTCCATACCTTGGAAATTGTACATAATGCTGCTATGAACATTGGGGTGCATGCATCTTTTTGAATTTATTTTTACTATTGGCCCAGAAGAAGAATTGCTGGGTCATATGGTAATTCTATTTTAATACTAAGTCAGACAGAGAAAGACAAATACTGTATTATAGCACTTATATGTTGAATCTTAAAAATACAACAAACTAGTGAATGAAACAAAAAAGAAGCAGACTCACAGATACAGAGAATAAACTAGTGTCTACCAGTGGGGAGAGGGAAGAGGGGAGGGCAATATAGGGGTAGGGGAAAAGAAGGGTTAGTATGAGATTATATGAAATTATGTGTGTGAACCTTTTGAAAATTATAAAGCAGTAGAGAATTTAAAGAATCTTTTATTCAATAAAAAGTCAATTGCCTTCCTGTATTTCAGCAGTGAACAGGTAGAATTCAAAATTAAAAGCACAACACCATTTATATTAGCACTCCCCAAAATGAAATACTTAGGTATTAATCTAACAAAATAAGTACAAGATATATGTGAGAAAAATTATAAAACTCTGAATGAAATCAAAGAACGAAAATAATGGAAAGATATTCCATGTTCATGGGTAGGAAGACACAATATTGTTGAGATGTCAGTTCTTCCAGCTTGATCTATAGATTCAATGCAATCCCAATCAAAATCCCAGCAAGATACTTTAGGATATTGACAAACTGATTATAAAGTTTGTATAGAAAAGCAAAGAACCCAGAATAGGCAATAAATGTTGAAGGAGAAGAGCAAAGTTCGAGGACTGATGCCATCAAATTTCAAGACCTACTATGAAGCTACAATAATCAAGACAATGTGGTATTGCTGAAAGATTAGACAAATAGATCAGTGAAACAGAATAGAGAGACCAGAAATAAACCCACATAATATATAGTCAGCTCATTTTTGACAAAGAAGAAAAGGCAGTATGATAGAACAAATATGGTCTTTTTGACAAATGGTGCTATAACAACTAGAGATCCAAATGCAAAGAAAAATGAATCTGGACACAGGCCTTATACCCTGCACAAAAATTAAAATGTATCACAGACCTAACTGTACAATGCAAAACTATAACACTTCTGGAAGATAACATAAGAGAAAATCTAGATGACCATGGATATGGTGATGCCTTTTTAGATATATCACCAAAGACATGATCCATGAAAGAAATAATTGATAAGCTGGACTTCATTAAAATTAAAAACTTCTGCTCTGTGAAAGACAATTTCAAGAGAATGAGAAGAAAACATACAGACTAGGAGAAAATATTTGCAAAAGACACATCTGATAAAGGACTATTATCCAAAATATACAAAGGATTCTTGAAACTCAACAAGAAGAAAACAAACAACTTGATTCAAAAACAAGTCAAAGACCTTAACAGACATTTCACCAAAGAAGATGTATAAATGGCAAGTAAGCATATAAAAAGATGTTCCATATCATATGTCATCAGGGAACTGCAAATTAAAACAACAAGATACCATTACACACATTTTAGAATGGCCAAAATCTGGGACACTGACAACACCAAATACTGGTGGGCATGGGGAGCAATAAGAACTCTCAAAAATTGCTGGCAGGAATGCAAAATTGTATAGCCACTTTGGAAGACAGTTTAGCAGTTTCTTACAAAACAAAACATATTCTTACCATATGATCCAGCAATCATGCTCCTTGGTATACACCCAAAGGATTTGAAAATGTATATCCACACAAAATCCTGCACATGATGTTAATAGCATCTTCGTTCATGACTGCCAAAACATGGAAGCAATCAAGATGCCCTTCAGTAGGTGAAATGATAAATCATGGTAAATCCAGATAATGGAATACTATTCAGTACTAAATGGAAATGAGCTATCTAGCTATGAAAAGACATGCAGAAACCTTAAATGCATATTACTAAGTGAAAGAAGCCAATATGAAAAGGCTACTAACATATGATTCCAACTATGTGATATTCTGGAAAATGCAAAAATTTGGAGACAGTAAAAAGCTAGGTGATTGCCATGGTTTGGTGGGGGGTGGGGTGAGATGAATAACTAAATCAGAGGGTTTTTAAGGCAGTAAAAATACTCTGTATGATACCATAATAATCTATCAGGTTGGCCAAAAATTCATTGGCCATAAGATTTTATGGAAAAACCTGAAAGAACTTTCTGGCCAACCCAATATATGTGTCATTATTCATTTGTCCCAAACCCATAGAATGTATACCACTAAGAATGAACTCTAATGTAAACTATGGACTTTGGCTGATAATGATGTGTCAGTGTGGGTTCATCAATTGTAACAAATATACCACTCTGTTGGAGGATGTTGAAAATGGGGGAGTCCGTGTATGTTTGGGGACAGGGGTAAATGGAAGATCTCTGTACGTTCCCCTCAACTTTGCTGTGAACCTTAAACTGCTTGAGAAAAATAAAATGTTAATAAGAATTTATTTGAAAAAAAATACAAAGGAGACAACCTTTAACATTTCAGAAAGAGAAAAAGTGATATTTACTACTGTTCCAGTATGAATGTAATTTAATATCATCAGTAGAATTAATCTAATCTCCCAACCTAATATTTCTTTCATATGATATAAATGCCATTTACTAAGAGGTATACTAATTTAGGCGATATGGGCTCCTTCATCTATCCAGTAGACAGTAAGAAATCTGTCTAATCTTTATAAAATCAACCACTGTCTCGGAGCCATCATTTAAACACCTAAGAGACCTGAGGCAAGTTGCTTAATCTTTCTAGATCTCCATTTCCTTGTCCGTACCAAGGGGAATAATGAGATATTATATTATAAGATTACTGAAAGATGTTGTTATACTTAATCTTTATTATATTTAATATGAAAATCATTTAAAGTCATGTAATTTTAAGGTGGTTACAATTTCTATTCTTCCCTTTCTGATAATCTTATGCCCTTCACTATAGTCTTGGTGCTTGGGTGATGTGGGTTCTTTTAAAGATGCTGACATGTGTCTACAGTAGTCTTTTGGCATATACTTAGTTGTCCTCTTACCTACTCCCGCCCTTCAAGCCTTAGATTTCTTTTCTAATTAATAGTTTTACCCATTTTTGATTAGGTATATATTTATCACTGTGTAACAAATCACTTTAGAACTTCGTGGCTTAAGTTCTTAAAGTGACAATAGTCATTATTTCCCACAATATTGTGCATCAGTAATTTGATCAGGGCTCAGCTGAGGAACTGGGGGTCTGGGGTTGTTTGCCTGCGTGGTGTCTCAGTGCTCTGTCATATGGCCTCTCTCTCTTTCTGCTGTGGTCTAGCATTGACCTCCTTAGAGCATGAATGGGCTCTGAGAGAGAGTTTCAAGAAAAGCTGCCCCAGGTTTGCCTTTGTTTGCATCATGCTTTCTACTATACTGTAGGCCAATGTAAGTCATATGGTCAGGCTCCAAGTCAATGTCTAGAGTGGCTTATAAAGGCATGAATACAAGGAGTTATGGTCCATAGGGGTTCACTAATGAAAATACAGTTGACCTGTGAACAATGCAGGTTTGAACTGCATGGGTCCACTTATATGTGGATATTTTCCAATAGTAAATACTATAGTACTACTTGGTTTGTGGTTGGTTGAATTCGCAGATGCAGAGGAACTGTGTAGATATGGAGGGCCAACTATGAGTTATATGCAGATTAACCCCAGTGATGCTCATGGGTCATCTGTAATCTGCATAGTGGCTATGATGGGAATTAAATAGTGTGAAAGTTGATAGTTTTCAAAAAGCCTCTTATGATGTAACTCAGTAACTCTCAAATTATTGAGATTAACTCCAAAGACATCCAAAGATCCAATGGTAGCAACTTATGAAACATTGATATAATTCATTGTGTTAATTAGAACATGATATATTCTTGCAACTTTTGAGAAAATACATGGAAAAAATGAATCACAGTTAGTAGGAAACTATCTTTCTCCTCCCTTAAAGAGTGAGATGCTCTGGAAAGAATCTTAGAGAATTCTGGTATTGGTCCTATTAAATTTTTATGGTCTATGGAAAAGTATTTTCTAGATCTCTTTTCTTTTTTCTAAAATTAGGCATTTGGACTGATGGTCACCATGAGCACTTCCAGCTACATATGTTCATGTGCTCTTGGTCTTAGTGGAAATACCTAAGGTGTTTTGAAAAGTCTTACAATCTTTCTCAGGCGGTAGTATTGGGAAATGGTACTTTTTGATTTTCTTTTGCTTTTCTGTGAAACACTTATTTTGCTTTCACCAGCCTTTGCATGCAATAAGCCTCTAGTCAGAATTGGTCTCACTCAAAGGCAAACAGTTATTTACCTATTTAATTTTGAGTGGCTATACTCAGACAAAAATAAGTGTTCTCATCAAAAGTCATTCACCCAATCATTCCACAATTCTTCTATTGATCCATCAATTTATCTATCCGTCTGTTTACTGAATAATTACTAAACATAAGAAAATTCCATAATGAATGTATTAAGGGTAACTATGGGGTCTTAAAATTGATGACTGTAGTAATTTTATTCAGCTATAAGAATGTTTTAAAATATTGTAAATATAATTTGGAATTTGTGCTCTTCGGATCTCAGTCTTTTGCTAGGCTACTTCATATGTTTGTGATACTTGCCTGCCTCTCAAAGGCATTTAAATTTATGCAAACCTTAGTTTAAGGTATTATTATCTGTCAAAAAGGAGACATAGATGTAGAATTCAGACATATGGACACAGGGGGGAAGGAGAGAGTGGGACGAATTGGGAGATTAGGATGGACATATGTACACTACCGTGTGTAAAATAGATAGCTAGTGGGAAACTATGGTATAGAACAGGGAGCTCAGCTTGGTGCTCTGTGATGACCTAGATGGGTGGGATGGGGGGTGGGAGGGAGGTCCAAGAGGGAAGGGATATAGGTATACACATAGCTGATTCATTTCATTGTGCAGCAGAAACTAACGCAACATTGTAAAGCAATTTTACTCCAATAAAAAATTAGTAGTATATTGTTAAGAATCTATTTTGTCAGTCTTTATTAGGAAGTGAAGCTGGGCCTCTAAACAAAGGTTTGAAGAGGAGTGTGGATTTTAGTCCTGTAAGGAGCAAAGATGAGGACCATATCAGGTATCCTGGAGAGCTGGTGTTGAGGTCAGGGAAGGTCATAGATAAACTAAACTCTGGATATTTAAGTGATACTTGATTTTTTTTTTTTAATTTGGTAAACCATTGATAGCTTAGGTAAAACATATAAAAGAAAAGAATTGTCATTTATTTAGGGGAGGGGGAATTAAAATTTAACACAACTTACTGGTGTTTAAAACAAAGGTAATCATTTACTCTGAGAACAGGGCCATGGATCCTGCAAAATTATCTGTATATATGTTTCAAATTATTTGTATATTATTGTTACATTAACTGTAACTACTTCATTTTCCAAATGTATTTTTATTTTCTGTCCCTCTTATTTAAGCCTTGTCTCTGACAATACTTTTTATTTCAGTGAGATAATGGAAAGAATTATATGAAAATGATGTATATATGTCAATCTCAATCTCCCAATTCATTCCACCCCCCTTTTCCCCTTGATACTATGTATAAAATAGATAACTAATGAGAACCTACTGTATAGCACAGGGAACTCTACTCAGTGCTCTGTGGTGACCTAAATGGGAAGGAAATCCAAAAAGAGGGGATATATGTATATGTATAGCTGATTCACTTTGCTGTACAGTGGAAACTAACACAACATTGTAAAGCAACTATACTCCAATAAAAATTTTTAAAAGAAGAATTGTATGAAAATGAACAAATTGTGTGAGTTTGGCTCTAGAATTCAAGGTAGACTCATTAGGCAGGCATGATTAATGAGGGTGCCTTTATTATCTTATAAAGAATGAGATAAAATATCAAAATTAAACTCATACTCATATGATATCCTAAAACAGGCCCTAAGAAATGTATACCTTGATGATATTCTAAGATCTGCATTCAGTTGCATTAAAGACTTTCAAAAAAAGTAGTAGAAAACATTGAACATTTTTCCAAGATGAGCAATTGAAAGATCGGTAGCTTAATGGCCAATAGCCAAATTGTTTTAGCAGGGCTGCCTTACGCATTTGCCCCTTACGGATTCCTGGGGCCTACTAGCTTTTCAAGAGCCTTTGAAAATATTGGAGACCTAAAAGTTATTGGTTCCACAATACAGAAAGAAAATAGTGCATTTAAAATAGATTAATATTAAAGATGCACAAAATATTGCAATTTCATGTAGTCATTTGCAGTACAAACCAAACCAATAGCATACAAACCATCTACTTTTAGATGGTTATATAGAAACAGTATTAAGTGAGGATGTGCATACATTTTGATGTCTGATATTATGCGGGGGGACATCACAAAAAATTGCCTATAGCCTAAGAAGTTAAAATTTCTCTCATTCTTTTTCTCTCCATTGTTCTCTCTCTCTTTCCCCTTCCTCTATTTATTACTCTTACAAACACCCTCCTTTTTTGTGCTCTTCTCATTTTTCCACCCCACTCTCATTTAGGCAACTGGTTGAACGCAAAGCAATGCTATACTTTGTAAGATGGATAGCGAGGGCTTTTTCACTCATGAAGAATAAAATCATTACAAATTGCTTTGAGCTTAAGAAAATAAATACCATGGCCAGTTTTTCGATGTTCTACATCCATTAAAGACTGATTTTATCTAAGTTCCTTTCTGTAAACCATTCTCTTATTGGATCAGGTATTCTATTAAAGGGCACATGAGTGAGTGCTGCTGTTGCTTTCTTAATGATATCTACTCATCATTTGGATTTTCGCAAGTATTTTCAGGATAGTTAAGACTTTAAAAGCAGAAACGTATTATTTCATTTGCTACCACTGAGAGCTTTTGGGAAATGACAAAAAAAGTGTATTCTCATATTTTGCTGAGAGCTTCATTCAGAGATTTAGTTTACATTTTTGTTTCTAAACATATAAATGAGAAGTGAAATATTTACTTTTAAGAATAAATAATTTGATAAGGGTAATCAGTAGAAAAGAACTTTATCAGGAGAGCTTTTATTTTAAGATTCCTTGAGAAACAATCTAGACTTAACCATGCAAACTGAGTTCGTACTGCTGTAAAAATGACAATTACTTCTGTCACTTCAATAATTTCAGTATTATGAGAAACACTTCTTCTAAACTTGGCATGATTTATTGTTAGTCAAATGTAGCTAAGTGTAATATTATACAAATTTTGAGTTATGATTCTTTGTTTCTATATCTCAAAATATAAAATTTCTGGTTACACTTGTACTTTATAGCTGTCATTCAACATCATTCGCAAACTTTATTTCCAAGTGATAGATAGGGTATCTTCATTTAGCATGCTACCGAGATGGGTTATCTCTAATAATTTACATGCTTTAATTAGATCATATGCTCAGTGAACATGATATGAAATAATCTTCAGTTTAATTTTTGATGTTACAATCACTTCATTAAATGAGATATTCATTGCATTTGCACACAGTTTGCTTACATTGACTAAGCAGGTGATAGTGTGGCTTAAAACTCTTTAGTAAATCATAGCCATATGACTGTATTCAGTTAGAGAATGATTGCCTAATTTTGGAGATAAATGGACTTCTCTGGGGAGTTTTTAATTCCCTAAGAATTAAAGGAAGAACAGTTATCATTATATACCAAGTCAAATCGACCTAAACTGAGATCTCTTTAAATATGTGGAGATAAGCTGATACCCTTTTATGATAAAAACGGGTTTGGTTTGATTGGTTACATGACTGACAATGGATAGGAGGAGTCAAGTGTGATATAGCAGTGGGACATCAAGGATGACTTGAATAATATATACTCCAGATACAGCAGGGTGCAGACATCAGACTTGGACTTGGTGTTCTCATTCGTTGATAAATCTGTCACACAGTAATGCCTCTGAGCCTCAGATTTACAAATCCATTGAATAGAAATGATAATGTTTATTTCATAGGATTGTTGAAAGGATCAAATGGATGTAACAAATGTTATAAAAATATGAAATGCTATATGATATGAGAAGCAGTGTTGTCAACTAGGAGCCACATGACATAATGTGTACAAAGTATTTAGCAATAGTTTGTGCTGAATGAAACATTATAAGCACTTAATAAATATTTGGTAGAAATAGTGATGTAGAATAATAATCAGTATTATATTAATCTTAAAATGCAAGCTGAGTAGTAATAAACCAAGAATACATGATTACTGGATTTCTTTCCCTCCTTCAGTTCGCCCTTCTCCAGAAGAATTAAAAATACATCAGGAAAAAAGTATATATATAAAATTGAATGTAAGCCTTTTCTGTTAATCTTACTTATTTGGCTATTAACCTCCTACTTCAATACACGTTAACTCTGCCGTATCATTTAGTAAAAGTTGAAATAGCTCATCTCCACCTCTCATTCTCCCTTTCTGTCTCTCTGCCTCACCTGCTGCCCACCCCTCCTGGGAATTTAGGTAAGCATACTTCCTTTTTAGAATGGATATTTTCTTTTTTCTTTTTTTTTAAACATCTTTATTGGAGTATAATTGTTTTACAATGGTGTGTTAGTTTCTGCTTTATAAGAAAGTAAATCAGCTATACATATACATATATCCCCATATCTCTTCCCTCTTGCGTCTCCCTCCCTCCCACCCTCCCTATCCCACCCCTCTAGGTGGTCACAAAGCACCTAGCTGATCTCCCTGTGCTATGCGGCTGCTTCCCACTAGCTATCGATTTTACATTTGGTAGTGTATATTTATGTCCATGCCACTCTCTCACTTTGTCTCAGCTTACCCTTCCCCCTCCCAGTGTCCTCAAGTCCATTCTCTAGTAGGTCTGCGTCTTTATTCCCATCATGACCCTAGGTTCTTCATAACTATTTTTTTTTTTAGATTCCATATATATGTCTTAGCATACGGTATTTGTTTTTCTCTTTCTGACTTACTTCACTCTGTATGACAGACTCTAGGTCCATCCACCTCACTACAAATAACTCAATTTCATTTCTTTTTATGGCTGAGTAATATTCCATTGTATATATGTGCCACATCTTCTTTACCCTAGAATGGATATTTTCTTAATTGAACTACTATATAGCCTTGAGAATTATTTCCTGGATTTTCTTCTATAAAAACTACAAAAGATTTATTTTCAGGAAAGAGAACATTAATTTATTCATTCACCAAGTATTTACTTGTGTGTCTATTATGTATCAGGTATGTGTTTGGAAATGAGTTTTCAAACAATCCAAGGAGGATTCAGTAATCCAGAACCATGGTGTGTTCTTTTCAGATGTAGGGAGAGATGAGATGCCTTAATAACTGCTCTGAATGTTCACTCTCTGAAGAAAAGTAGTAGCAATGTATTGTGTATTTATCACGTATGTAAACATAAGATGTACAACAGGAATAGCACAAAGAATGAGAAGAAGGAATTGGAAATATATTTTTATAGAATCTTTACACTGTATGTAAGGTAGTATAATATTATTTGAAAGTAGACTCTAATTAATTAAAGATATATATTGTAAACTCTAAGTCAATGACCAAGCACAATTTTTACACTGATATAAATAAAAGTCAATAGAATCTCAAAAAATGCTCAATTAATTCAAAGGAAGGCAGAGAAAAGAAAAAAAGCAAATGGAAAAAATAGATAACAGCTAGGAAGATGGTAAATTCTAATCAACCATATTAATCATCATATTAAATACACAAGATCTAAACACACTAATTTAAAGACAAAGATTGCCAAATTGGGTTTAAAAAAGCATGGAGCAATTATATGTTGCCTACAGGAAACCTACTTTAAAAAGAAAGGCATACAGGGACTTCCCTGGTGACTCAGTGTTTAAGAATCTGCCTGCCAATGCAGGGGACACGGGTTCAATCTGTGGTCCGGGAAGATCCCACATGCTGTGGAGCAGCTAAGCCTGTGCACCACAACTACTGAAGCCGGTGCGCCTAGAGCCTGTGCTCCGCAACAAAGAGTAGCCCCCACTCGCCACAACTAGGGAAAGCCCGCGCACAGCAATGAAGACCTAATGCAGCCAAAAATAAATAAATAAATTTATTTTTAAAAAGGCTTACATAATTTATAGGTATAGGATAATAAAAGATATACTGTACAAACACAAATTAAAATTAAGCCAGTGTAGCTATATTTATATCAGACAACGTAACCTTAAGAGCAAGGAACATTATCAGAGGTAACGAGGGTGATTGTGATAAAGGGTCCATTTTCCAAGAAGAAATAACAATTCTAAATATGTATGCACCAAGCTTCAGTTTCAAAACATATGAAACAGACCAAAAAAAGAAGATACATTTTACATCTACTAAAATACCTTAAATAAACAAAATGATCATACTAAGTGTTAGCAAGAATGGGGAGATATTGGAACTCTTTCACACTGATGGTGGGAATATAAAATAGTACAATCACTTTGGAAAACAGTGTTTTAGTTACTTAAAAAGTTAAACATACGTTTTTAATATGATGCAGCCATTTCACATTTAGGTATTAAACTAAAAGGATGGAAAACATATGTCTATACCAAGACTTGTACACAAATGTTCACAGCAGTTTTATTTGGATTGCCAAAACTTGGAAACAACTTATACATTCATCTGAATGGCTTAACAAATTGTGTGGAATGCTCCTGAGCAGTAAAAGAAAATGTATTATTGATACAAGATACAGCATGGATGAATCTAGAAATAATTTAGTTCAGTGAAAAAAAAGAGCCAGAAAAAAAGAGTAAATACCATCTGCTTCCTTTTGTATGAAATTCTAAAACTACAAACAATAAAAATTTTCAAAAATGCCAACTAATTTACAGTGACAGTATGCATATCAGTGTTTCCCTGAGGCAAATGGGAGAGAGGCAGTAGGAATGATTACAATGGAACATGAAGAAACTTTGGAGGTGATGGATATGTTCATTATCTTGATTGTAGTGATGGTTTCACAGTTGTCTATATGTAAAAACTTATGTGACTGTACACTGTACATGGGTGCAATTTATTATGTGTAAATTTTTCTCCAAAAAGTAAAAAAAAAACCAGTTATTTAGACTTTTCTCAATGCTTCATGTAGAACTAAGGCATAAATACATGAGGGGCCAGGACATGAACAAATCTAAATGACTGACAGCTTAGTAATTCAATTTTATTGCTGGGTTCAGTTTGCCCCCAATACTCACTCTTTCTTTAGGATGAGTTCTTATCCAGAAGACTCTATATGTAAAAGTATTTTTTAATTATTTAAACCTCCAGTCTGTCATTATACTGGAATGTATGCAAATTCCAGTGGTGAGCCTTTGTACAGTTCACTCACTTAGGAAAATGAGAAATATTAGTAGGCATTTAAGGGGGTATTATTAATGAATACAGAATTAGAGATAATATGACTTGCTTCTGAATTCCTCTCTGCAACTAACTTTGGCTTCAGGTTCAGAATTTCACCTCTGATGTTTCTATGTACACACCTTCAAAAATAAGGAGCTAAATAAATTTCAAGGACGTTTCTAAGTCTAAAAATGTATGATTCAACAGCAATAAATATTTATACCCCCCTCCACTCTGTGTCCCCCATTGTGCTAGTTGTTACAGATAGGAAGATTCCCAGCAAGTTCACAGTTTACTGGAGGAATCAGTAAGCAAATCATTTTAATACAATGTGTTTCCTGCAACTATAGACATTAGGGTGCTTTAGGAACACAAAGGAAAGAATGATTATTCTGGGAGTGTAGAGGACTCCTGTTGGTTATTTTCCCATTATCCACTGCCTCTTTCCCACTTTCCAGAACGCTTCATTACAAATCTTCCTTAACTTATAATGGGGTTGCATACTGATGAACCCATTGTAAATAGAAAAATATCTTAAACTGAAAATGCATTTAATAAACCTAAGCTATCAAACATCATAACTTAGCCTAGCCTAACGTTAAATGTGCCAAGAACACTTACATCAGCCTGCAGTTGGGAAAAATCATGTAACATAAAGCCCATTTTGCAATAAAGTGGTGAATGTCTCATTTAACTTATTGAATGCTCTACTGAAATGAAAAATTGAATGGTTGTAAGTGTATCAGTTGTTTACCCTTATGAACACATGGCTTACTGGGAGCTGTAGCTCTCTGCTGCTGCCCAGTATTATGAGAGAGTATTACAGCGCATATTGCTAGCCTGGGAGAAGACAAAAATTCAAAATTCAAAGTATGATTTCTACTGAATGTACATTGCTTTTGCACCATCGTAAAGTTGAAAAACCATAAGTCAAACCGTCATAAGTCGGGGACTGTCTGTATACCGGATGTCCATGTGATTCTAGAGAGGTTGATTCTACCACACCTCCAAAATAAACAGCCTGAGCTTGTCCAGTGAAAAATCTCAGGAACTGTGTTGAGAATTTTGGAATACACACATAATGAACATGGGATAGGAATCATGTTACCGATATTCTAATTTCCCCTCTGAATACTAATACACCAATAATACAGGCATACCCTATAGACATCTCCATGATTAACTTCTTTTCAATATATATCATAAAGCATTTGAGTCTGATTCTCATTTTTCTTACCTGGAGAGCATATTCATGTTAGACTAGACCAGGGTATGTACACAGTTCTCTAACTGGCTCTGACTGAGTCATAAGCCCACTAGTTTCGCCTGCCTGTGATGGGCCAGCTCTACTTGTTTGTGTGAAGTGAAGATGGAAATGAAATGGTCCTTAATTAAAGACTGGAGTACCATCAATAACAGTTGGAGAAGATGTGTGGCTGACAGTCAATAGATGTCAATTATAATATATAGTAAAATGAGTTACTGAATCTATTTTTTCTAACACCCAAAGACTATGCCTATTGCCTGAAATTGTTTGTGCCTAATGCATATATTGAACCTAATTTAAGAGCCTTTTTAAAAACAAATAACTTGTAAAGTATGAAATGTATTTTATTCAGTGTTTTGAAGATAAGAATTAGAAGGTTAAATAAATTATAATATTGTCAGAGTTTAAAATTTAAGAGTGTAAGTTTGGGGAATTCCCTGGTGGTCCAGTGGTTAGGACTCAGCACTTCCACTGCTGGGGCCCAGGTTCAATCCCTGGTTTGGACACTAAGATCCCACAAGCCTCGTGGCATGGCCAAAAAAAAAAATGTTTGCGTAACCCAGAGAGTTAACTATTTGATCCCTTACTCCCTAAAGGAATATTTATTTTCTGGAACTAATCACATAAGGAATAAATTATCACTTTCCAGTAGTTCAAGGAAATTCTTATTAAAGCTTCTTTATTTCTGTTTACATGGTAACTTCTCTACCACCTTTTGGTCTATCAGTATAACTTGATATTATATGTGCTTTTTTTTTAACAAAATTATTTTAGATAAATTGTCTGATTTTCAATTTTTTAAAATTGCATTTAGGGGGAACTTTTTCTAGTATGTTCCATCATTGTTTTATCTGTTTATTATTTTTCATTTTTAAGTTCCCAATGATTTTATATTTCTGTAAAATTCATGGAGGCTCGTTTATCTTTTAAATGAGAGAGGAAATCACATATTTGGCTATTATTTAAAGGAGAAGATTAATATGGGCTTCCAAATCTCCATGGGAACACAATAAGTGTTCCCCATGATTCATGTTCTATAAATGGAGGAAAAAAATGAGTTTCCATGGAGATACAAAGGTGATCTAAACAGAGGCAGCCCTGAGGGCATTGACATCCATAAGCACATACAATTCTGCATCCTTCTTGCAGAATCCCAAATCTGTTTGAGGTACTTCTGAATTCAACCTGAAATGACAATGAGAGACTTCATTAAATATATTTTTGTGTCTTCTGAGGAATTAAAAACCTATTTGGGTTTGTCATATAGTAATGGAAAAGTGAATATAAAATAGTCTAGGGAAAAAAAAAACTTCTTTGGACAGAAAATAATGAAGTTCTAGGCTTACTGCAGGGAAAAAGATGCAATAAGACACCCGTGAAATGACAATATGTCATTGATTTTTGGAATAAAAAATCTTTTAATTAGTGGATCTTACCATAGAGGATTTTTTAAAATTAGAAGACCACTAAAACAGTACATATTCATTGTTCTCATGTAAGAATCCCTACACAAAACTTTTTCCTTCTATAAATGTGGCGATTTATAGATCCAAGCAATCAATATTCAATTTGCCAGTAGTGGTTTTGTTTCAGTGATGTAGAATCATTAATTCCTTCTTTTGTAGATTTATACTTGGTTAGGGTTAGGAGATGTATCTAGGTGTTTGAGTACAAATGATAACCATACCATGTGTTTAGCACAGCTTAACAAAAGAGAACAGCACACAGAATACAGAAGACTAGGTTCTTGTTCTATCTCATTAACGAGTTCATTCATTTAAGAAAAAAAAGTATTTAGTACATTGTATGCCTGGTACTGTGCACAAATCTGGGACTATAGAAATAAAAGATATTTTCTCTTCCCTTGAGAATCTCGAGGAAGCAATTACAAAACAACATAATAAATGCCATAGAGGAAGTATGAATAGGGAACAGTGAGAGCAAGCACTTAGGAGGGGCTCCTATCTCAGCCAAGACAGGTGTGAGATGATATGACACTTGCATTGGTGCTTGAATAAATGTAGGATGTAACCAGATAAGTGAGGGATGGGAAACAGTGTACAAAGAACCAACATATGAGCTAGTCTGAAACATTAGGAAAATTGCAATATAAGTGCTTCACCATAACTGGAAGGATGAGAACAGGTATGGAAATACTAGAGAAATGGCTAGAATGTTGAGAAAGAAAGTTTTTGAAGGGTTCTATAAGCTGTGCTCAGGATTTAAAGCAAATTGGTACGATCAGATGTGGGTTCTATAAAAGAGCACACTGGGGCTGTCTTGGGGAGAGATTGGAAGCTGATGAGACCATAAGCAGAGAAACCAGTTAGGGCCCACTAAAATATTAAAAAAAGAGAGAGAAAGAAGAAAGGAAGGAGGGAGGGAGGGAGCAAAGAAAGGAGGAAGGGAGAAAAAAATAATAAGGGAGCGATTCATGTGAGTACATTCAGAATTTATGATCAAAAAATATAGATGTTATAAAACAACTTTGTTGAAATATAAAAAACAAAAAACAAAAAAAACCAGATGTTTTATCCTTTGAAAGAAACTTCTGAATTTTATGGATACAGGCCCAACCCAAGTTGATTTTGTATCAATATATTGGTTTAAGGCAAAGATTGCAAAGTGGCTTATGAGACTTCTTTTGTCCAACTGTGTGCCAGCTCACTCTGTGTTTAAAATAACTCAGTTTAAATGCCTTTAGATTCAACAGGTAATTTAAATCCAGTTTGCCACAGTCCCCACCACTCTCTAATGTTATTTACTTCAAATATTGAAGTTACCATCATAACATGTAGATTTGAACCATGTGAGTTGTAAGCACTCATTTAAGGAGTCCCTGGTTATTAATTTTGGATGTCACCTCATAATTTTTTGTGTGCCTCCTCTTGGTTTATCCATCTTTTACTTATGCGTTCTCCTGACTTTTATAGTAATTTTTTTTCTCAATAGGACTTGTCATTATCACTGATTTTTATATGAAATTATTTCAAGTATTTGCTCTCTAAATGGGCATTTTTTATCAGACTTAACACGTTTGAAATTATTTGATAGATTTCACTACATTTTAAGACTACACCTATTATGATGATAGGTATAAAAAGAATTTTTGGGGCTTCCCTGGTGGCGCAGTGGTTGGGAGTCCGCCTGCCAATGCAGGGGACACGGGTTCGAGCCCTGATCCGGGAGGATCCCACGTGCCGCGGAGCAGCTGAGCCCGTGCGCCACAGCTGCTGGGCCTGCGCTCCGGAGCCCACGAGCCACAGCTCCTGAAGCCCGCGCGCCTAGAGCCCACGCTCTGCAACAGGAGAGGCCGCCGCGGTGCGAAGCCCGCGCACCGCGACGAGGAGGAGCCCCCCCCTCGCCGCAACTAGAGAAAAGCCCGCGCGCAGCAACGAAGACCCAACACAGCCAAACATAAATAAATAAAAAAAAAAAAAAAAAAGAATTTTTGGATAAAGGCTGCCACCGCACAAGCCACGTGCCCAGAGCTACACTTGCTGGCCTCAGAGCCACCCGCAGCTCTCAGCAACTGCAGGAACTGCCATCGCCACCACCTGTTGTAACCGTGTGGCTGACAGGGTCTTGGTGCTCTGGCTGGGTGTGAGGCCAGAGCCTCTGCGGTGGGAAAGCCAAGTTCAGGACATTGGACCACCAGAGACTTCCTGGCCCCACGTAATATGAATCGGCGAGAGCTCTCCCAGAGATCTCCATTTCAACGCTAAGACCCAGCTCCACTCAACGACCAACAAGCTCCAGTGCTGGACACCCCATGTCAAACAACTAGCTAGACAGGAACGCAACCCCACCCATTAGCACAGAAGATGCCTAAAATCATAATAAGTTCACAGACATCCTGAAACACACCACTGGATGCAGTCCTGCCCACCAGAAAGAGAAGATCCAGGCTCATCCACCAGAACACAGGCACCAGGCTCCTCCACCAGGAAGCCTACCCAACCCATGGAACCAACATTACCCACTGGGGGCAGACACCAAAAAAAATGGGAACTATGAACCTGCAGCCTGCGAAAAGGAGACACCAAACACAGTAAGTTAAGCAAAATGAAAAGACAGAGGAATACGCAGCAGATGAAGGAGCAAAGTAAAAACCCAGCAGACCAAACAAATGAAGAGGAAATAGGCAGTCTACCTGAAAAAGAATTCAGAGTAATGATAGTAAAGATAATCCAAGATCATGGAAATAGAATGGAGGAAATACAAGAAACGTTTAACAAGGACCTAGAAGAACTAAAGAGCAAACAAACAATGATGAACAACACAACAAATTAAATTAAAAATTCTCTAGAAGGAATCAACGACAGAATAACTGAGGCAGAAGAACGGATAAGTGACCTGGAAGATAAAATAGTGGAAATAACTACTGCAGAGCTGAATAAAGAAAAAAGAATGAAAAGAATTGAGGACAGTCTCAAAGACCTCTGGGACAACATTAAACACACCAATATTTGAATTACACGGGTGCCAGAAGAAGAAGAGAAAAAGAAAGGGACTGAGAAAATATTTGAAGAGATTATAGTTGAAAACTTCCCTAATATGGGAAAGGAAATAGCCAATCAAGTCCAGGAAGAACAGAGAGTCACATACAGGATAAATCCAAGGAGAAATATGCCAAGACACATATTAATCAAACTATCAAAAATTAAATACAAAGAAAAAATAGTAAAAGCAGCAAGGGAAAAACAGCAAATAACACACAAGGGAATCCCCATAAGGTTAACAGCTGATCTTTCAGCAGAAAGTCTGCAAGCTAGAAGGGAGTGGCAGGACATATTTAAAGTGATGAAAGGGAAAAACCTACAACCAAGATTACTCTACCCAGCAAGGATCTCATTCATTTGATGGAGAATTGAAAACCTTTACAGAGAAGCAGAAGCTAAGAGATTTCAGCACCACCAAACCAACTTTACAACAAATGCTAAAGGAACTTCTCTAGGCCGGAAACACAAGAAAAGGAAAAGACCTACAATAACAAACCCAAAACAATTAAGAAAATGGTAATAGGAACATACATATTGATAATTACCTTAAATGTAAATGGATTAAATCTTCCAACCAAAAGACAAAGACTGGCTGAAGGGATACAAAAACAAGACCCGTATATATGCTCTCTACAAAAGACCCACTTCAGACCTAGGGACACGTACAGACTGAAAGTGAGGGGATGGAAAAAGATATTCCATGCAAATGGAAATCAAAAGAAAGCTGGAGTAGCAATTCTCATATCAGATGAAATAGACTTTAAAATAAAGATTATTACAAGAGACAAAGAAGGACACTACATAATGATTAAGGGATAAATCCAAGAAGAAGATATAGCAATTATAAATATTTTTGCACCCAAGATAGGAGCATCTTAGTACATAAGGCAAATGCTAACAGCCATAAAAGGGGAAATCGACAGTAACACAATAATAATAGGGGACTTTAACACCCCATTTTCACCAATGAACAGATCATCCAAAATGAAAATAAATAAGGAAACACAAGCTTTAGATGACACATTAAACAAGATGGAGTTAATTAATATTTATAGGATATTCCATCCAAAAACAACAGAATACACTTACTTCTCAAGTGCTCATGGAACATTCTCCAGGATAGATCACATCTTGGGTCACAAATCAAGCCTTCGTAAATTTAAGAAAATTGAAATCCTATCAAGTATCTTTTCCAACCACAATGCTATGAGACTAGATTTCAATTACAGAAAAAAAACTGTAAAAACTACAAACACATGGAGGCTAAACAATGTGCTACTAAAAAGCCAAGAGATCACTGAAGAAATAAAAGAGGAAATCAAAAAATACCTAGAAACAAATGACAATGAAAACACGATGACCCAAAACCTATGGGATGCAGCAAAGGCAGTTCTAAGAGGGATGTTTATGGCAATAGAATCCTACCTCAAGAAACAAGAAACATCTCAAATAAACAACCTAACCTTACACCTAAAGCAATTACAGAAAGAAGAACAAAAAAAGCCAAATTTAGCAGAAGGAAAGAAATCATAAAAATGAGATCAGAAATAAATGAAAAAGAAATGAAGGTAACAATAGCAAAGATCAATAAAACTATAAGCTGGTTCTTTGGGAAGATAAACAAAATTGATAAACCATTAGCCAGACTCATCAAGATAAAAAGGGAAAACACTCAAATCAACAGAATTAGAAATGAGAAAGGAGAAGTAACAACTGACAATGCAGAAATACAAAGGATCATGAGAGATTACTACAAGCAACTATATGCCAGTAAAATGGATAGCCTGGAAGAAATGGACAAATTATTAGAAAAGCACAACCTTCCAAGACTGAACCAGGAAGAAATAAAAAATATAAACAGATCAATCACAAGCACTGAAATTGTGACTGTGATTAAAAATCTTCCGGGCTTCCCTGGTGGCGCAGTGGTTGAGAATCTGCCTGCCAATGCAGGGGACACGGGTTCGAGCCCTGGTCTGGGAAGATCCCACATGCCGCGGAGCAACTAGGCCCGTGAGCCACAACTACTGAGCCTGCGCAACTGGAGCCTGTGCTCCGCAACAGGAGAGGCCGCGATAGTGAGAGGCCCGCGCACCGCGATGAAGAGTGGCCCCCACTTGCCACAACTAGAGAAAGCCCTCGCACAGAAACGAAGACCCAACACAGCCAAAAAAATAAAAAAATAAAAAAAATAAATAAAAATCTTCCAACAAACAAAAGCCCAGGCAGATTGCTTCACAGGTGAATTCTAGCAAACATTTAGAGAAGAGCTAACACCTATCCTTCTCAAACTCTTCCAAAATATAGCAGGGGTAGGAACACTCCCAAACTCATTCTACGAGGCCACCATCACCCTGATACCAGAAGCAGACAAAGATGTCACAAAAAAAAAAAACTACAGGCCAATATCTCTGATGAACATAGATGCAAAAATCATCAACAGAATACTAGCAAACAGAATCCAACAGCACATTAAAAGGATCATACACCATGATCAAATGGGGTTTCTCCCAGGAATGCAACGATTCCTCAATATACGCAAATCAATCAATGTGATACACAAGATAAACAAATTGAAGGATAAAAACTATATGATCATCTCAGTAGATGCAGAAGAAGCTTTCAACAAAATTCAACACCCATTTATGACAAAAGCCCTCCAGAAAGTAGGCATAGAGGGAACTAACTTCAACATAATAAAGGCCATATATGACAAACCCACAGCCAACATTGTTCTCCATGGTGAAAAACTGGAACCATTTCCACTAAGATCAGGAACAAGACAAGGTTCCCCACTCTCATCACTTTATTCAACACACTTTTGGAAGTTTTAGCCACAGCAATCAGAGACAAAAAGAAATAAAATGAATCCAAATCGGAAAAGAAGTAAACTGTCACTGTTTGCAGATGACACGATACTATACATAGAGAATCCTAAATATGCTACCAGAAAACTACTAGAGCTAATCAATGACTTTGGTAAAGTAGCAGGATACAAAATTAATGCACAGAAATCCCTTGCATTCCTATACACTAATGATGAAAAATCTGAAAGAGAAATTAAGGAAACACTCCCATTTACCATTGCAACAAAAAGAATAAAAATGCCTAGGAATAAAGCTACCTAGGGAGACAAAAGACCTGTATGCAGAACATTATAAGACACTGATGAAAGAAATTAAATATGATACAAACAGATGGATAGATATACCATGTTCTTGGATTGGAAGAATCAACATTGTGAAAATGACTGTACTACCCAAAGCAATCTACAGATTCAATGCAATCCCTATCAAACTACCAATGGCATTTGTGAAACAAAAAATTTCACAATTTGTATGGAAACACAAAAGACTGCGAATAGCCAAAGTAATCGTGAGAAAGAAAAATGGAGCTGGAGAAATCAGTCTCCCGGACTTCAGACTATACTACAAAGCTACAGTAATCAAGATAGTATAGTACTGGGGCAAAAAACCAGAAATATAGATCAATGGAAAAGGATAGAAAGCCCAGAGATAAACCCACATATATATGGTCACCTTATTTTTGATAAAGGAGGCAAGAATATACAATGGAGAAAAGACAGCCTGTTCAATAAGTGGTGCTGGGAAAACTGGACAGCTACATGTAAAAGAATGAAATTAAAACACTCCCTAACACCATACACAAAAATAAACTCAAAATGGATTAAAGACCTAAATATAAGGCCAGACACTATAAAACTCTTAGAGGAAAACATAGGCAGAACACTCTATGATATAAATCACAGCAAGATCCTTTTTGACCCACCTCCTACAGAAATGGAAATAAAAACAAAAATAAACAAATGGGACCTAATGTAACTTAAATGCTTTTGCACAGCAAAGGAAACCATAAACAAGACGAAAAGACCCTCAGAATGGGAGAAAATATTTGCAAACCAAGCAACTGACATAGGATTAATCTCCAAAATATACAAGCAGCTCATGCAGCTCAATATCAAAAAAACAAACAACCCAATCCAAAAATAGACATTTCTCCACAGAAGATATACAGATTGCCAGCAAACACATGAAAGGATGCTCAACATCACTAATCATTAGAGAAATGTAAATCAAAACTGCAATGATGTATCACATCACATTGGTCAGAATGGCCATCATCAAAAAATATACAGACAATAAATGCTGGAGAGGGTGTGGAGAAAAGGGAACCCTTTTGCACTGTTGGTGGGAATATAAACTGATACAGCCACTATGGAGAACAGTATGGAAGTTCCTTAAAAAACTGAAAATAGAACTACCATATGACCCAGCAATCTCACTACTGGGCATATACCCTGGGAAAACCATAATTCAAAAAGAGTCATGTATCACAGTGTTCATTGCAGCCCTATTTATGATAGCCAGGACATTGAAGCAACCTAAGTGTCCATCAACAGATGAATGGATAAAGAAGATGTGGCACATATATACAATGGAATATTACTCAGCCATAAAAAGAAATGAAATTGAGTTATTTGTAGTGAAGTGGATGGACCTAGAGTCTGTTATACAGAGTGAAGTAAGTCAGAAAGAGAAAAACAAATACTGTATGCTAACATATATATATGGAATCTAAAAAAAAATGGTTCTGAAGAACCTAGGGGCAGGACAGGAATAAAGACACAGACGTAGAGAATGGCCTTGAGGCCATGGGGAGGGTGAAGGTTAAGCTGGGACGAAGTGAGAGAGTGGCATGGACATATATACACTACCAGATGTAAAATAAATAGCTAGTGGAAAGTAGCCACATAGTACAGGGAGATCACCTTGATTCTTTGTGACCACCTAGAGGGGTGGATTAGGAAGGGTGGGAGTGAGATGCAAGAGGGAGGGGATATGGGGACGTATGTATACGTATAGCTGATTCACTTTGTTATACAGCAGCAACTAACAGAACAATGTAAAGCAATTATACTCCAGTAAAGATGTTAAAAAAAAACAAAAAACAAATGAACAAACTTATAGAAGAAGAGATTAGGTTTGTGGTTACCAGAGGTGAGGGTTGGGGAAGGGAAATTGGATGGAGGCAGTCAAAAAGTAGGAACTTCTAGTTATAAGATAAACAAGGACGAGGATCTGTATATTTTGTATCTGTATCAGGTGATAGATGTTCACTAAACTTTGGTAGTCTTTTCATGATGTAGGTAAGTCAGATCATTATGGTGTGGACCTTAAATTTAAACAGTCCTGTATGGCAATTATATCTCAATAAAACTGGAAAAAAAATAATTTCCTCATTATCTAATATATCCTGTTGGGGTATATTTATTAATAAATAGTAAAGTATTTTCTTGGGTAATTTATTTTGACATGAAATAATACAATTTGATAGTTCTGAGATTATTTCTCTATATATTTTGTTGTTACAGGGCTTCAGTGTGTATATAGTAGTCATATCTGTATGTCATATATTATGTTATTCTTCTTTTTACATTTATTTAGCCAATGTATGAGCTTGAATTAGTGCATTTTTCTTTTCTTAAACTGTCTAAAGTGTTTTTAGTCTTTTGCCAATATTTCAAGAATTGATTTTGATAATTTAAAAACTACATACTTATGAATGTAAATGCTTCTTGCTGTTATATAGAGCAAGACTTTGAGGTTATCAAGATGAGTAAATTATTGCTGTTTGAAATCTAATAATCCAGGGAGTGTTCTGAAGGTATTTCTTAACTGAGTGATACACCAGGAGACCAAAGATAACTATTGCCACTGCATAATAAAAATAACAAATATTGACTATTTACAGTGTATCAAGCACTATTCTAAGCGTTTAAATGGGGTGAACTGATTTAATATTCACAATAACCTTATACTGATTTTTACAAATGAGAAAACCAGGGCACAAAGTGGTTAATTGGCCTGGCTATTAATATATAGCTCGTAAGTGATAGAGTTTGTGATTTGAACCGAAGGAATTTAAATTAGAGTGACTTCATATGATGAGACAAGGGAATTAGTCTTCTATGTGGTATATGACAGTAGCTCAAGCCATCAACATCTGTGGATTTATTTGATATCACATGGCATTTAAAATCTTTATTATAGAAACTTTCAAATAGATGCAAAAGAGGGAATGCCTGTGTACCCATCACGCAGCTTCAAAAATAATCCACATATGCCCAGTCTTGTTTCACCTATACTCCCACCCATGTCCCTTCAAAAATCTGGATTATTTTAAAGAAATTCAAAATACTGTAGTATCTTATAGCTAAAAGAGAACTCTGTGAAAAAAAAAATACATAACCATTGTACCATTATCAAAATGAAAAAAAATTGTTACTGTCATTAAATAGTCAGTCAGTTACATTACATATATTTCGACTTGCATGGAAGTTTTCCCAAGCCTTGAAAACTAACATGAAATTATTTCTATGATATTTCTGGAAGTTATGGAAAATCTGTTAAAAGCATATTTTTGTAAGACTATAACTTCTAGTGCCTGGCCCGGTGCCCAATTCATGAACTATGTGTTGACTTTAATTTCTTTCTTTTAAAACATGAAACAAAGATATCTACTATTGGTTTTCCTTCTATTTTACTTTCCCTGTTTAATATGTGACATCATGTTTTATGGTGGTTTAGCATTATAAGCTACCTCCTATATATTATTGAAAGTATAAGTAATAACATTAAATTATTTTTTCTGTTACTTACCTTAAGGACTTTTTCATACCACTGTGAACACCATCAGTTTTATTGAAATGCTCTATGTTTGCCATCATTTACTCCTCTGATAACTTCCTTCCATTTTCTTTCCCCTTCCAGAATATTGAGATTCTTTCTACTTTGACTAGAATAGTTGAAAGGAAACTTACTTCTTTAGCAGAAATGGCATGTTATATTTCAAGTTTTGGAAAGGAGCCTACTATACTTCCAGAAATGATAAGCATTCTGAACTAAAATCATCCAGTCTCATTCAGTTGTAGTCTGCCTCTGTGATACCCCAGGGACAAGGTGCTATAAATATTACCTCAGTGCAGAGTGGCACCTACGAAGGAAAATTAATTTGGGGGGCCTCTATATTAATTCTTAGAACTTCTAAACTTCTGTATGTCTTATTTTTAGCTTCAGTTTTCCACTAGAATAAGCCAATGTGAAGTATATTCACTGGGATAACCTAATAAAAGCTGTTTGTAAGGATGGATAGAAGGAAATGGGGAAAGTGGGTCCACAGTAATTAATTTCCTAGTACACATCAGGCAATTTCATTTTATGTCATTGAAAGTCACGTATGTCTTGAATCTTCAAGACAACCCTAGGAGGAAGACATTATCCCTATTTTAAGGGTGTGGAAACTGAGATTTAGATTACATTATTTGCTTAAAGTGACACTAACAGATGATGAAGGTGTTCCAACTCTAAAATTTTTCTTTTACCATCACACTGTTATTAATCCCAGAGACATCATCCTACTCTTTTATAGAAACAAAATAAGATATAGAGAGGTACTTTAGTGTATTATAAAGTATTTTACATCATTGGGAAATATAATTATTTTTAATGAACTGGATTGGTACAACTGGCTATCCATCTGGAAAAAGATAAACTTGGTTTCTAGTTCACATTATCCAATAAAAAATAATCCTTAAAGGCAGAACAGAAACTATGAATATTCCAGTAGGGAAAACTTGTCTAGCCATGAGGTAAACCTCAGAAACCATAAGGGATAAGATCAAGGGATTTGGTCTCATAAACATTAAAAAAAAAAAGTAATGGTTAAAGGCACTATTAACGAAGTTAGAAGGGGAAACTGGAAGAAACATTTATAAGCTATTTGAACAGAAAAAGTTTCGTGCTTTCACTGTATAAAAAAGGTGCACAACAAAATATACAACCCCCCTACCCCCAACAGCCTAGAAAAGAATGGATAGAAGATAAGGAGCAACAATTCAGGTGAAATGTAATGACTAAAAACATCTGATAAAATAAACAGTTTAAAATGCAAATTAAAACAGGCTTTTTCCATCTATCAAAAGTGTACAAATATGTTTAAACTTTATTAACATTATCTTTGGGGATTAAGGCATTTATATATCCATTCGGTTGTGAAATAATGGTATATATGTGTATGTGCTGACTTATAAAGACAGTTCATGATATACGCTTTATCTGTACCAAAGCAAGTTGCACAATTCCATTGTTTTGGTATAAAACTTAACAAAATTATCTGTGTGTATATCTCTAGCAATTATTCATCTATCTATATTTATAGCTATGAGATTAAACACAAAAATATGCTTATATATATAGTAGGCATATATCTATAGATGTATATATATAAAAATAAAATAAGCTATTGGTAACTAAGTGTCATACTGGAAAAAGAAAGATTTTTTTTCTTATTTTTCTACATATCTAAAACATTAAGAAAAAATAATAGGATTATAAGTGACTTTTTTGTCACCTTTTAAATGCAATAAACATCTTATCAGAAGCAGTTAATAGTAATATAAAGATTTCAAATGTCTTCTGTAAATTGTGAAATAATATGCTTATTACAGACTTCAGGAATTATAGTATGTTATATAATATATCATGTTTAGGGCTTAAAATATCCTTTACAAAATTTTCATCCTAATTATTACTCATGGTATTGGAAAAAAGAGAAATGTCCAAACTAGAACTTTAGTACAATGCCCCAAGCATAACTTACACATTTAAAAAGATGAAAATATAAACTGTTAAAACATAAGAAAATGCCTTCAAAATAATATTAAAAAATGAAAATATAGACTTCAACATAGCAAGTATCCATGAATTCAGCTCTAATCCCTTTACATGCATATGAAGTTACATTGGCCACTGATACAAACTGGAATAATTGCACATGCAAATAAAAGGTCTTGATGCGTTATTGCAAACTGAGAACAGTGGTTCCTAGTGGAGAGAAAAAGGAACTGGGATAGGGGAGTGGTTAAGGGACTTATTTACCTTGACTATAAATGTACTTTATGAAGAGAATGTATTCATATATTAACTTGTATAATTGAATTTTAGAAAAAAAAATAAATTTGAAAGGTTTTTGAAGGGTGATCTCTAGCTCTTTTCAATGAAGGACAATTCCTGGGAGGACTCAGAGCTGAGGCCCGTCAGCAGTGCTCACAGAGGCAGCGGACAGGTCTTTAGGTCCTGTGCAGGGGCTCTGAATGGCAGAACATAGTATCCATTACAGTTCATTCACTTCTAAGTTCTCTAAGCATCTACTTCAGGATTTTTGCGGGCCTCTTTCCTGGGGGAAATGTCTAAGAGGGAGGCTAGTGCTACCATCTGTAATCCCCACAACTGAAGCACATCTCAGACCTGCAACAGAGGAGACATGCCATCTCCCTCTACATCCATTCTAGGCTACCTTCACTCTCAGAGCCTTGCTGTTCTAAGTGGCTTACTTGGGGGTGTGGTGTAGACCTTCTACATTAAGGCTTCTGAGTCCTTGTCATGTCCTCCTCCATCTCCTGAACTTTTCCATTTAACTTCAAAATTGAGCAAAGTAGAACCAAGAGAGACTCAGCTACTTCACATTGGTGCCAAAAAATTACTGCCCACCTTGGGTAACAGAAGCTCTATTTTCTCCTGATGATCAGTCAGTGATCCCTGCCAGCATGGCGACCCTCTCTCTTGCCCACTAATCCCTTGGCACAAAGAGCCCAAAGTATGAGACAAGCAGCTGTAACTTAAAGTTCAGTGGGACTTTTGCTCTATCGCCAGTGTCCCCTTTTAAGACCTAGGACTTCTAAACCTATAAAGCTCAGATTATCAGGACTATCAATACACAGATAGAGTTATAGATACATGTGCATTATTGTATTTATATGAATATACATATTTGTATATGATATAGATTTTATGTCTGTGCATCTTTATAAATAGATTATATATAAAATAATATATAGTAAATGTATAGCTATATATATTTCCTAGCTCTGTTTGCTGAGAAGGACTATAAGCGATGACATCCCAGTAGTAATCTGCATACCAAGCGCTTAGATTTAATTTCTAGGAACAGTCTTCCACTAAAAGGAATAAGAATCCTTGGACTACAGAGCTGGGACAGGTGAGCATTATAACACGAGCATTAAGATTAGTATGTAACCAATTGTTGTGTCAGAAAATAAGTGAGTACTTAAAGGATGATGCAGATATGCCAGAAGCACGTAGATGTAAGACTAAAGGGCCTCCCACTGACCAAATCTATGACAATTTGAGAATCAAAATAATGAGAGTATTGAATTACAACTCAGTGAATAAAATAGAAATCCACCACTCACTCTACCCTTACATAAATAGATGAAGACTAAGAAAAAAACACTTTCTCAGAGTAAAGCACCAAGTAATAAATATGAACTAAATGATGAAATAGATGATCATCCTGTGGCAGCCATCACCGGGGTAGTCAACACAGGTGAGAATCATCAACTGATATAAAGCCTGGTGGATAGGGTTTGATGACAGACAGAATATTGGTATAATCAGAATTCATTACCTCCCCATAAGATTGTAACCAAACAAGGGGAGAGAGCGGTACAGTGGATAGCACTGAGAACAGCTCTACCATTCAACCCTCGCCATTTGAGTTCACCAAGTTCCCTCACAATATCTCTTTATCCTTTTTGGTCCAGCCTCCTGTCCAAAACTGGGTTTACAGTGAAGAAACCTGGCAGAAACCAGGTGACAATGTGATGATCATCAGTGATGGGACATTGCCGTAGTGTGCTTCCTGATATGACACCAAGAATGTATGTCCTGAGTCTGGTCATGAGGAAACAGCAGACAGACATACTGAGGGTAATCATATGACATGAAAGGCCCGTACTCTTTAAGACTGTCCAGGACTGAAGAAATAGGGAAAGACTGATGAGACTGAAGGAGTCTGATGAGAAATGATAGCTTAATGCAGTCAATATTCTTGACTGGGTTGCTGGACCAGAACGGCCAAAGAGGTATTGGTAGGGAACCTTTAGAACTTTGAGTGGGACCTATGAGTTGAGTAGCAGTGTTGTCAGTGTTAATTTACTGACTGGAAAGGGTGTGTGGTGATACTGTATAGGAGTGTCCTTGTCTTTGGAGTACACACTGGCATATTTAGAAGCGATAGTGCGTCTTGTTCAAAAGAAGAAAATGACTATATACCCAAAGAATGAGAGGATAATGAAAAAAATGTGGTAAAACATGAACAACTGGCGATCTAGGCAAAGCGAATATGAGGGTAAGTTTTTACTATTCTTGTCATTTATTCTGTAGGTTTGCCATTATTTCAAAATTAAAAAGTTGAAAATTCAACATAAAATTTTTTTGCCTAAGATTTATTATGTGCTAGAAGAATCCTTACCCCTGAGTTGCTTATTTCAAATATAGTACATTGTACTTAAAGCCTACAGTATGTGTGTAATTTTTGATGAAGAGGTAAACCTAATGAGGTATAAAAAAAATCAATCGTTGCTAAGAATTGAATATCTCAGGTAATTATACTTTGGTTAAATCAATATGGTAGATGATGCTAATGGTCATTTTCTAACACTGAATACAAAGAGGCCTGATGGCTAAAGGGAGAAAGCACCAAAGCAAAAACCAGAAATTCCAGTAGACTCCTGACTTTCTTTGGGAGCAAAATGTTTTCAATTTAGATTAAGTTACTCAACTTCCTTTTAGTGCTTTCCTCTATGTTTATTTTCTGCAAAAACCATTTTCTTTCTTTTTTTTTTAATTGCAATTTTCTTTATAGGCTTCTATGGGAAAGAGCTCTGTAACTTTAGTATATATTTATAGTTGTGAAATAGCTTTTCTTTTCTTAATCCTTTTGTTTACTCCCATAAATGAGTCATTGATGTTTCCCAACAGTTCTTGGGAAACAGGCCTGCTTCTTGTTAATGTCACAAGCTGTCTTTTCCTGGAAATCAACAAGTGAGTAAACCAGAATAAGTCCAAATGGAATTTAATAAGCATGGCTTTCAGACCAACAGTAATTAGCTAATGTTTTATAAGAATATCATGTATTCATATTTTTTTTAAAGGTGTTTGTATAAATATTATCCTTACTGAAGAAAACTCAGACTCTTTTGTCATCTCTAATACACTATTTAAAAAATATAGGTTCAGTTAAATGATGAGCTTTTCATTTAGTACTTCCCCAAACCATATTTCATTCACTGTTATTTTCAGGTCCTTAGTTCTAGTTCCTTTTTCAAAGCCCCCAAAATCATGCTTACAGCATACTTACTTCTACAGGAATGTGTCTTTTGGCAATTTGCTTGATAATTGGACTAGAATTTTTATTGGATTCTACTAGATTGTTCAAGTGCTTTATCACAGGTACTCTGAATCCTAATACCTGGCTTCTTTACCCCCTCCTTTTTCCTATCTTTTATCTTTTTTTTTTTTTTTTTTGCCTTTGCACCATCTTGTTCTTTTTTTTTTTTTTCTTAAGTTGAAGTATAGTTGGTACTATCTTTATCTTTTATCTTGCTTTCCTGCTGGCTCTCTACTTTCTGTCAGTATGTGAAATTGCCTACTTGGATCTTAGTAGTTTTAGTTTAGCCCAAACTGTCGGTGGCAGGTCAAGGGGAGAAGTGGAGGGTGAGAAAGCTTGGAAGAAAAAGGCCCTCCCCATCCCCACGTGATACTCTTGCTGGATGCTCTTCCTGTTCTTCTGCCCTATCTTGTCTATCTTTGGAGCATGTTATTTAAAAAAGGGCATGAGGAGCTCCCAAGTAGGAATAAAAGATACTGGTTTTTCTGGGAAGGAAGAAAGTAAAAACATAATAGGAAAAGAGGCGGGTCTTTTTTAGCTGATAAAGTTGTATTGTAACCATTTGGGAAAGAACTGAGCTAAGGAGAGAAGTGGGATTTCTCTTCAGGCAGATGATATTCGGGAGGTAAGCCAATATCCTCTTCATGGGATGCTGTCTTGTTCACATGCACCTTGAGAGGACTCTTGCTCAGGACACTTACCTCAACTTTGTAGTCTCAATGACCCTATCACGTTTTATTTTAAAATATAAAACATCTTGATAATTACCTGGAGTTTATACATTATTTCCTTGATATTTTTTTCTCTTGCAATTATACTTGTTTTCAAACAATATTGATATTACCCACCCACTGTAAAATATGTAATACTGCCTTTGAGAGAGTGTCTGGGAGGGAGGGGTTTCCCAACAGAGGGGAAGGGATGGCAACTCAGACAGTAGTAATGGTAAGGGGTTATAGAGCCCTCATTACAGTGTGTGGCAGGATCATTTTCTCTAAGTCCTCTGATAACCTGTATGACAGGCATTGTTACCCTTTCTCACAGACTAAGAAATGAGGTCCTGAGAGATTAGGTAACATGCCAAAGACGCACTTGCTCCCTCTCTACTTGGAATATGCCCAGATCTCAAGGTTGACACTTCAAAATTCATGGTTCAGGTTCCAGTTCAGCCTCATACTTTCTTTGCTAACTCTATTTAAGTAATTCCACTCCCTCCCTGAGCACAAGACACTCACTGTGACATTATTTTATTTCCTTCATGCATTGATCACTTCTGACCTTTTTGTGAGTTCCAAGACAGAATGAAACGCGTTTGTCCTCTTCACTGTGGTATTCCCGACTTCTAACACTGTTTATCGTACGAATATTTTTAGATGAATGAAGACACCCAGGTTGCCCTAGGTTATAAGGCAACAGAAGCCCTCTGGGGGGTGTCAGAGCAAGTACTCCAACAGACCTCCACTAGATGCTCTCAAGATTTCTTTTTTCTACATAAACCCCGGGGACCCAGATTCTGACACCACCTTGAACATTTTGGATAATGGCTCAAACCTACTGATGAACCTGAGATGTTTGTTTTTGCCCTGCAAATGGATTCTTAGCAAAATCCTGTCTGCCTACTCATGTTATTGCTTAAGAACAATGTTTAATCTCTTGTGACCTTAATATTGTGTAATTTTCTGCTGGGATTGTTGACAATTAGCTCACACAAAACATCAAAAGAATACTTGAAAGGGCAATTATGTTCAAAAGGCCCATGGCCACGAAAGGAGAGTTTCTCTTGGAGACATAAACTGATCCAATACAGGAGAAGCTGACATTTTCATCTAATTACAATTACGCTGAAAACTACTGAACTAAACAACCATGATACCCTTCACCGTTTTCAATCACTTATCATAATTTGCACTTAAATGAAGGTAGTTGAAGAAGACATGAAATTCCCCTTTATATTTTTTCTCGTCCTCTTTTTACTGTGATTTATAAACACCTAGGATCCCTTTTTCACTCATAAGGCTTTGACTAAACCCATGACTGCATCTTGATATCATGTCTCCATGTCTCCATGTGTTCGTAATGATGTTTCCTCCTTTATTTGGGGATAGGGCAATGAGTAAACAGAACAAAACAAGTTCTCTAAGATTTCTTACTTTATGCCAGCTAACTTTCATATTTCTTTTTCTTATTGTAAATTCCTTTGGCATTATTGCTTCACATATGGCTTGCCTTTATTGTGAAGTCTGTAAATATATAAATATCTCCAGTTCTGGGGAAATTATCTTTTTATTATGTCTGGCTCAACTTCCCAAATGCTATTTTATTATCTATCTTGGCTCAATGAAATAATAGCTGAGTCTTTGGGGATCTGACAAAGACACTGTGTGTTGAGTTGAATTATACCTGAAAACTGGCTGGATGAATTTCCTGATGAAGTGAAAAATGCACTTGTTAGTAAATAGCATAATCACTATTAGAAAAACAAAATTTGAAATAAATATTGCTGCAGAAATGTAAAAATAGTTGGCTTTTCTATTTAAAAAATTCTTCTTCGCTATTTTTTCTTCTCTTCATTATGCTTTGATTTCATAAGCAATTAGCAAGCTGTTTAGTTCATCTTTATATTGTACCAAATTATTTTTCATCTCTGTCTCCCAGAAATTTCTTCCCAGAATTTCAAGACCTCTGGATGAAACATCACTAGTCTGGCATACACTCCTGCTTTGGATAGTGGTTGTTTTTCATTTTCTTTTGATCTTGACCTACAAATAAAGTTTTTTTCCACATGAAATTCCTTATAATAATGTATCAAGAACTTTTTATAAAGTCTAAGTAAAAGCCACTTTTGTCCCTTATATATTGTTAGTGATATTTGATAAAATATTTCTCCGTTTCTGCTATTTATGAATTGTTAACAAATCCAACTCATTTGTTGCTCATCATGACATTTTCCTTAAATTGCTTTCAGATGTTATATTTTTCTCTCTGTCACAGAAGTCTACATTTTAGCTTTCTAGACAGCAGTGGTGAAAATTAGAGCTCTGTTTTTATTATTATGATGGTTGATAAATTAAAAGATAAAAATGACCTAATATTCTGATAGCTAAAGCAGCCTAATGACATCTGTCATTCTGATGAAACAATATGAAGAATGGAAATATGCTTTGTATATTGTAAAGCTCTGCCTATGAAATTAGCCCTACATTTTTTAAAAAAAATAATTGTGATTTGACATTTTATTCTTTGAATTATATTAGAGGCTTATCAATTTTTTATTACATTTTAAAAAATGGTGGTCTCTGCTTTTAAAACTTTCAGGAATAGTGTTTTTATTCCATGAATTTGTGTTGGAGTCTTATGAAACTTATTTCCTTAACTCTTAATTACAAACATGTCCTCTTCCATTAAAAAA
This sequence comes from Eubalaena glacialis, assembly GCF_028564815.1. Lineage (NCBI taxonomy): Eukaryota > Metazoa > Chordata > Mammalia > Artiodactyla > Balaenidae > Eubalaena > Eubalaena glacialis. The sequence continues at coordinate 99,469,078 of NC_083719.1, forward strand.
ATTTAAACAGTGACCTTGTTTAAAAAATACAATTCATAAATAAAGGGAAATAGGAAAATATCAAAAAGGAAGACAAAAAGTAACTGAAAGTCAGGGCTACGTACTGTATCACACATATTTATATCAGGAACATATTGCAAACCCTGTTTTGTTTCCTTATTTTCTCTCTTAACATTAAAAATCTTAGCATACTCAACTGCTGAATGGATAGATTGTGTTGTAGTCATACAATGGCAATGAAAGGAAATGCACTACTGCTGTATTCAACAGCATAGATGATTCTTAAAAGCATTATGCTAAGTGAAGAAACTAAGCACAAATAGCCTTATGCTGTGTAATTCCATATATATGACATTTTAGAAAAGGAAAAGCTACAGAGTTGGAAATAAAGTTAGTGGTTGCCACGGGCTGGGATAGGGGAAGGAGTTTGTTTCTGAATGGGCACAAGGGAACTTTTTGGAGTAATGGAAATACTCTATTTTTTGATATGTATCCATTTATAAAAACTCATAGAACTGTACACCAAAAATATGTTAATTTTAATGTATGAAAATTATACCCTAATGAAGCTTACAGTCATAACACAGAGAAGTTTGCTCATGGGTAATTTAGTAAACTTTTGTGGATGTTTCCAGAAGATGGACTTTCTTAATCAGCTGTCTCATCCAATAAAATAAACTTTCTTTATAGTTAATAAAACTCAGCATCTTGAACAAAACCAGTTTTCTGTTAAATATGCAATGTTAACTTTTAGAGAAGAACTCAGACAACAATTGGAGGGCCACAGAAAAGAGTATTGGTTTAAGTGAGCTAAGCCTTCATCTTTCATAGCAGAAAGTAAGTAGGCAATTTCTAAAGTCAGTAGAATTTGAAATAGGTTTTTGAGCATATCATTCAAATGTTCAAAAGTAATCATTAGAAGAACCAAAGCCTAAAATGGTTTAAAATGGTAACTTCAGGGTCCAGACTCATAGACCCTGGAACAATGGGGCAAAAGTTGTTGTTTTTCATTCATAAGCCCCTTTGTATTATTTGATTAACCATGTGCATGTATTACTTTGGCAAAAAATGTATTTTATTAAAAAATACAAACTCATAGTACCTCATTAGCAAAGTTTAATCAGCTGCATTGTGGTTATCTCCTGTTTGCCCTTTCACATCTTTTTTTTTTTTTTTTAATTTTATTTATTTATTTTTGGCTGCGTTGGGTCTTTGTTGCTGCGCGCAGGCTTTCTCTAGTTGCGGCGAGCGGGGCTACTCTTTGTTGCAGTGCGCGGGCTTCTCGTTGTGGTGGCTTCTCTTGTTGCAGAGCACTAGCTCTAGGCATGCAGGCATCAGTAGTTTGGTGCATGGGCTTAGTTGCTCCACAGCATGTGGGATCTTCCCGGACCAGGGATTGAACCCGTGTCCCCTGCATTGGCACGTAGATTCTTAACCACTGTGCCACCAGGGAAGTCCGTGCCCCTTCACATCAATTTGCCACTGTTCCTCATGGCTCTCTGCTTAGGAGGCTGATCTGTGTGGTTTGTGTCAACAGACTCTCTTACCATAAAGCCAATGGAGATATTGAAGGGGTGGGAAGAGAGTGAGGTCTCAATATTTATTCTGCCGGTTCTCTCAATGCGGTGCTTCAGAATAGCTATGTTTCTCAACTAAATGCCACTGCTCCTCTCAAGGTGGCTTGCTCTAGTCACCAACTCTTTCTCCCCCAACTAGGATGACTTCTTCCTTTCCATATCCCTTTGGGCCTAGGGATTATAAAAATTCCCCTTCATTAACCCCAGGGCACTATAGTAACTCCTGTAGTTTCTACACCTTTGTAATTAGTCACTTTATTAAATCTTCTTCAAATTGTACTAACTTGAGTACCCCATTTGTTCCCTGCTTGGGTCCTGACTGATACACCAGCCAAATTAACATTCTCAGAAAATGAGAAATAAAGAAGATAAAGGAAAGGGATAAAGGCAAGGTTGTAACAAAGGGTAATAACAAGTGAATTAGAACTGGACTCTTGAATTAGCAAGTGTAATGGGATGCCTGGGACACTGGTTTCATAACAAGGGTAGGCAATGATTTATGTTGTTATTGGGGGAGGAGAGTGCCTATCTCTTTGCCTATGCTTTCTGAAGTAACGGCAGGAGATCAGGGTACAGTGTGGCTTTGTGGAATATTTTATGAGGCATGCATTTCCATGATCTAAGGCCCACAGAAGATGTGCCCTCAGATAAATTCCTCCTTGGTCTTCTGTTCTTGCATGTATCAAAGACCATGACCTTTGCATTTGCCACAAGTACCATTTCTCTTTTCCTCTCCAAGTTTCTTCTGCCTGCTCCTTCGTGCTAAATAGTCTGGCTTATTGGAATTTTCTTCTGCTCATTGTACTCCCATGGCAGATTGATAAGGTCTAGTACTACCCAACTGTAGTAAATTAGGAAAGTAGGACTAGGTGATTTCCAGAACATGCAGTCTGGAAACTTAGTGGCACCATAATCACATCAGCCTCTTCGCAAAAACATCTGATATTCTATGAGGTTTTTATTTTATTTTATATTTGTCTATTTTCCACTTATTTTGTGCTAAGGTGCGGAGGGCTGAGTTAATCATATTCAGTGTTTGTTATCATCATTGGTCTGTGCAAGGCCCTTCTCTTGTTTTATATGTATATTTATTCCCTTTTAACTTTATTTCCCTCTCTTATTTTCCTAATCCCTGTGAGCAATCATTCTAATGTAGTTATCATCATTTTATAGATGTAGAAGGTGAAACTCGAGATCACACAGCAAGTCATTAGCAGAACTTGAATTCAAACTGCACTCATTTGTCAGACTCCAAAAACCATATGGGACACCTTCCCATAGCTGATTTGATCAGTGTACCATCACAAAAATGGAAGCAAATTTATGTACTAAACATTCAGCAAGAGGTACTTTTAAGGCAAAGTAAAAAATGCAAGTCTCAACATGCCATGTCCTCCTCTGTGTTGGAGAAGATAGACAAGCAGAATAATTAGAAGCATTGAGTCATGTTGGGATAAAATATCATGAACTCATCTTTTATTTGGACAAAAAATGAAATGGCAAGTTCCTTCTAGAACTGCAACCATATAACTTTGGTGACTATAATAAAGAATACTTATATTGTGTAAGCCTCCATACTAATGGTTGATTATAGCACTTTTCATAAATATTTGTGTATATAAAGTTAACACCACTAGGATACTATTATTTTTCCAAAATTTCTCCTCCCCCACCCCATTGTATTCTGCCTTTTTAAAAGGTCACAATAGAATGGAAAGGGATAATAATACAGAATTGTTATAGGACTTCCTTAAGACACACCATATTAGATTTCTGACATCACATTTAGGAATTTCAGATAGCCTGTGCATGTACTTATTGGTCTATTTCACTTTAACTTCCTTGAGAGGACTGTCCAGATGTTACTCTGGGGAACCCAGGGGATGCACAAAATTGTGTGAGTGTTCATGGCTAATGTGGAAGGGCAACAATGGTGTTCATCTGGAGGAAAATTTAACATTATGTTAATGAAGCTTAAGCTTCAGGGACTCTTGCTTGCAATGGCCCCTTCTAAGGCCCTGTGCCTTCATTGTATTTGTAATTTTATATATTTTCTTGAAGAGGGTCCCCCAATTGTATCCATAATATATATTTTGTAGGATTACAAGACTTGTACATCTAAAAACCTGCATCTTCCTGAGTATAGTTTCTGAAACTAGTTCTGAAATGATGATATGTATATAGACTCAGTCTATCATGTCAGGTATTGATACAAGTTTCAGCTTCAAAGAAAGATAAGTATAAATAGATAATCAAGAATAAGAGTGTGTATAAAACTACTTTAATTCCTTCTTTAATGAAAAGTAGAAAAGAAAACCAAAGCTTCCCCTCTACAGTCTTAGTACTGGTGAGAGATAAAACATGAGAATTTAAATGTTAAAACAACTGACCTTTATGAAAGCTATGATTAAGCATTTAATATCCATGCAGAGAAAGTGCCACTCTTCATTATGGCCTTAACATTCTACTTGGCACTCATTATGTAACAATTACATTCCATTCAGTGAGATAAGGGTTCCCTTCCCCATTTAAACCACACACATGCAATTATACATGTATTACATCAGTGGTCCCCAACCTTTTTGGCACCGGGGACCGGTTTCGTGGAAGACAATTTTTCCACGGACTTTGTCGGGGAGAATGGTTCAGGCGGTGATGCGAGCGATGGAGAGTGAGTGGCAGATGAAGCTTCTCTCGCTTGTGCTCACCTCCTACTGTGTGGCCCGGTACCTAGGTCAGCGACCTGGGGGTTGGGGACCCCTGTATTACACTATGTAGCATCCTTGAGTAAGATGTTTAGAATTTTTTGTATTAATTACCAATTCTGAATATCTACAGTTTCCTTAGTGTTCAATAACTTATAACATTTCAATTTAAATAAGAAATTTATTTTCTAAATGTAAAAAGAAAACATTGAAAAAATTACAAGCATTTTTATGTTTATATATAATATATAATTATATATTATTATAATTCCCCAAACTGTCTAAAATTGAGAGGAGCTACATAGTATTTTCAAGTTGTTCTTCTCCATAGACTATACGCTATGAAATATTTTTGACCTTTTGAACTTTTAAATGTTCAAGCATAATTACAATTGTTGCAATAAATAAAATGAACTATTAGTGAAAGAATTGATAACAGAAAATAAAATCACGACATAACTTTTTGTGCACAAAAACCTGGGAATTGGTTTTATATGTTAAAGTATTGTTCATGAGATTTTAGTTTAAAAAAAGCAAGGAAAAGTAAAATATACAGCACTTGGCACGTACTGTAAGACAATGATGTTTTGACACACAGAAGGTAAAGGAGCCATAAAATAGACAAGATGCCAGTTTCCTCATATATTAGAACAAGCACCGTGAGGAGCTTAAGAAATATACACAGTTCAGCAAAGAAGAAAAACACATTCGACAAATGAGTACAAAGCAGCTAATTGTGTAACTCTGTGATACTTTTATTAGTCAGAATTCATTTGGCTCTAAAAGATAGAAATCTAACTCAACTTGGAGATAACGGGGGTTGGGGGGGAATTGGGCTCACAAACCATAGGTTTCACTGGCCATAAAACAGAGATTCTAGTTTCTCTGTGTGAGTGAGCCTTATGGTCTCAGACCAGCTTTTCCATGAGGCTGTCTGAAAGAAACAGTGAGCTCTCACACCTTTTCAGCCTCCGGATCCCAGCTCAGATTTACAAGATATGTGGGAAGAGCTCTGACTGGCTAACTTGGGTCATTGCTCATCCTTGAATTGATGGTGGCCAGGAGTAAAGTGTTAGAGTTGGTGCATGTTGGGCCAGGTCTCTACTCCCAACACTGGTCATTGTGTGCAGAGAGGTGATTTTTACATAAAGAAATAGCTGCTCCTTTTAAAATTACATGGCAAAGGGCAAAAAACAAAACAAGCAAACAAACAAACAACAAAAAAAACACCCGTGTTTGAAAAGAAAGTCTTTCTAATTAAATTTTTTGGATTTTCTTGAAAACATATCATGGAACTTTAAATATTTTAATTGTGGAATTTTCAACAGGCAGGAATCTTAAAGTTCATCCAGTCATATTATACAGATTGATATAGCAAGAGTGATGAGTAGTAGCACTTGGGATTTGAACAGTCTCCTTTACTCCTAGAACCATGACTTTTCTATGACATTAGGCTGTGAAACCAGAGTCTCAGGTCTGACCAGATAGAGAGTTAAGGATTTATAGATAGAGATATAAAAGAGAGAAAGAGAATGAAATCTTGCTGGTAGCTAGTGCTACCATATAGCTAAGATAATATAGAAGGCTAAGAATGATTTCCATAAATGCAATTATTTTTAAAAATAATTTAAAGGCTCAACGATGCCAGAACAGTTTTACATAAATATACTTTTAAAATGCTTTGCCCCCTTAACATCCAAATGATCTAAGTAAATGGATGTCCTTCCTTGACATTTCTGTTTATTGGAAGAGGCAGCATATACCTTCCATTTATGACCTCAGACTGAAATTAATTACTTTCTGAAGTGGATAATACTGGAAGAAGAGAATACACGGGACTCTAAAGACAAACAGTTCTTTCAAACCATATTATATTTAACATCTGTTGTTTCTTTCTTCAATTTTATGTGCTCTTATTTAACTAGCAGTGATTTCCCTCCTGTCTCAAGTAAGCCATTTATCCCAACACTTCCATCTCCCTGCCAGGAAGGTGATGAGAAGACATAGTCAGTGCTTAGGGCTAGACTTATGCCTTTGAACACCCTGGACAGTAAAAGAATATCATATTAATGTGAACTTGGGGAGTTTATTTGTTGGGGGCATTTTAGGGCACTGAGGTCATGAGGCTATGATAAGAAAAGAATCGGTATAATAAAGACGGGTTCCCTTATTGATCCTGAGCACACCACGTGTACTTATACCTTTGTTTATTGTTTGTCCCCTGTTTCGAATCTTTCGAAACTCCTTCTGCCCATCCTTGAGTCTAAACATAAGATCCACTTTCCAAATAATTCCCTTCTGAATATGGTAGCCTATACTCGGTATTGATATAGACAGATTCAAGTGCTTTCTATGTCTCCTTTATTATTAGGTTTAAATTTGTTGTGGATGCTAAACTAAGACCATTCATTTATTCATTATTAACTCATTCTCTCATTCATTTCTAAATTTGTTCAATGTCCACGGTGTTCCAGGCATCGTTCTGAACAATGCTAAATCTTTATAATTTAGATAAAAGATAAATCTTTATAATTTATATCTACCACTGTAATTGATTCATAGACAGCCAATAAACACCTCTTGACTGAATGAATGATTGAATGAATAAGTAAATAAATGAGAAAGGGCATACACATAGAAATGGAGCTCACTCTGATATGAGAATAAAAACAATATTTATGAATCCAAAGCAAGTAGAAAGTCCACATCCTATGTTATTACAACATTCTTGTAGAAGGAACTTACAGCAACACATGGCACCAATGCAAGATATTTTATGAGAGAACTGAGGGACAGAAATAGTGCTTTATTTTATGAGCTCTGGAAATAGTTTCCTTTTACTAGAAGGAAATGGTGTTTTCAGTCCATAAAAATATTTGAAAAATTGCAAACCTTGCCTCTGCAAACCATCTTTGCAGTGTAGAGAAAATTAAGCACTGCCTTTCACTTTCATCTAATAAATGTGTGCCTGCAATGATGTGAATTTTTACATTTCTATGAGGTGAACTCTACTTGAAAATCACTGAGAGAGCTTTTTGTTTATAGGGATTCCCTGTTGAATTCTTTTCTAAAATAAGGAATTCTTACTGAATGTAACTTTTCCTAAATTTTACTGGTATTTCTCAGACCATAGTATTCCTATGCTAACACTACCAGTAGCAACAACACGCAAGGCAGTCATGTGAAGCACAGCAACTGGCCAGCAGTTTTGCATTTTCTCACAACCATGGTCCCATGGAAAGGCTGAGTATAACTTCTGGAGTCAGATTGCCTTGTTCTGAATCCTGGGCCCAACAGTTCTGAGATGTGATCTTGAGGACTGTTTTTCTTTTTCCTATTTGTGCTTCAATTTCCAAATCTATATAAAAGGGAAAACGATTGTATCAATACCAGACAGTTAATTGCTCAGATGTAGTATTGTATGGGTCTGATGCAAACCAGTAAGTAACAGGGGATTTGAATATAAAACAGCTAACTGAAAAGTTAGAAGAACTTGATAAAGTACAAGCAGACTCTGCTGCTTAGCCCAATAGTATACATTAGAGGAGGAATTGTAATGTATTGAGCATTAATAAATCTATAGGTGAATGACTCTGAAAGCTGTACTCTAAAATTTAGCTTTTGGTTTAGGATAATGCTAGCTACTCTCGCCAAAAAATACCTAGACACAATAAGTTAATTTATTTTTCGCAACGCGAAAGGTGAGTGTTCCTTGTCAGGGATAGCTCCCTTCCATGTTGTCTGTCACACAGGGGCTCGTGTTGATGGGAACTCTGATCAGAGGTATCCAAAACCAGCATGGTTGTCCCATTCCAGTGAGCTTTAATGGATAAAGATTCAGGGACATTTTCATCAGCTAGGCCTGGAAATAGTACATATTCATTGTCTGGGCCTGGAAATAGCACTTTCACACCATCATATGGAGACACAAAAATGCAAGAGAGACTGAAAAATATTGTCTAACCTTATGCCCTCAAAGAAGAGAAAATATTTAAAGTAGACTCATCTACTGTCCAGGTGAGACAGCCTATAACTTCATTCCATTGCCGTACCCATTTCAAAGTCCAGGATATCTAGAAGACGCTCAGTCCTCTCAATCAGGACCACTGCTGTGTTATTATAATTTAATTCTAAGAACTAAAAGATAGCATATGCTAGTAAAGCAGGTACATGGCAATCATAAGAAACATTCATTCTGGACATGGATGAATAGGAAACTCATGGCAGGTTCTAGCACAGAGCAATGGTGGAATCCTTCTGGGAAGGCATTTGAAAGATCTCTCTACACTGTCAGTGGAGGAGGTTTCATGATTAGATCTTAGTCCTGTGTTCTGGAAGAAATCTCTTGTCCATTTATCTCCATGAATTCTCCTGCCATTCTCTTAAAGAATCTTCTTTATGTATTTTCATCTACAGACACCTTTGAAATGAACATTGGGAAGTATTGTTCTCCCAGGAGTCTATGGAGCTTTCAAAACCCAATCTTGATCATAACACAGTTGAGAGCCTAAGGATTGTTTTATATTTAGTCTTTTTATTTGTTTAACTTTTTTGGCTAAACTCATAGTTCTTTAGCAAAAAGTTCAAAAAGTTATTAGGGTTCTAATCTAGTTGTGTCCAGTTTATTCCAAGTGCTAGTAAACATACCCAAGGTCTTTTTTTAGGATTTACTTCTCTATCTTGCTATATTTCTTTGCTTTCATGCCTGTTTCTTTCAACATAGTAATAGCTGCCCTCTGAACAATAGGTTTTGGTAAGAAGGCGACATCCTTAATCTTACCTTTTGCAGCAGGGCTGAATTCCTTGTCTAACCGAGAAAACTTACTGCGATTTTGTGCTCAAAGCCTTTTTCAGTTTTATCTCTTATATTAAGGATTTTGAAGAAGTAGGCTTCTCCAACACTGCAAAATGTTTAACGTCTGCCTGCAAACCAGCCAATTCTTTCCTGAGCTCATTTATTTCTCATGGTGCTTTGACAGAAACATCAAGCAGCAGCCAATACAAACTAATATGCTGGCTTTTTTCTAACCTTTCCCCCTGAGCTACAAGTTTGTTAGACTCTTAGTCTTTCTTCAAAATTTTCACAGGCAACAGTTTTAACAAATATTTAACCAAAGAATTACAGAGTTCTCCAACATTTTAGCATTCTGTTTCTGTTTCTTACCTACTTGTTGCCGCCATTTTTAAGTAATGGACTTCAATAACACAATGCTCGTTCCATTCCATCCACCATAAGTAAGAAAGAGCATGGAGACGTCCTAGAGAGATTTTCAAACCAAGGCTGGAAGGAAGCAGCACATTTCGCTTTGAATCACATCCCTTTGTCTAATACTCAGGCACATGCCCAGACCTAACTGCTTGGAGGCTAGAAGATGTAATCTAGCCCAGGAAGAAGAGGAAGTGGATTTTAGTAAGCACATAGTAATCTCCATCACAGCTTCTCATGGATTTAGTATGTACACCAAAGTTTTTTCTCTCATACAATTATACCAAACCTGGAATTTTTACTGAGGGTTCTGTCTGAAAATATTTCAGGTAGCTGTCTATTCTGAATTGTGTTAAGTAAGCATTTATCACCATTTGTGGATATAAATTTTATGTGAAAAAATGTATATTTTTAAAGTTCATTATGAGATACAAATCTGAAGAAAGCATACAGAATGAGATGTATTACACTTTAGGAGAAATTAAAATTTACTACTTTTTAACAGATCATCAAATCAGTCTTATAAAAAATATCCTTGAATCGTAGTACGATAGTTGAACATGGACATTTACATCATTCTGAATTTTATGTTTAGAATAAAAATGTTCTAAGAAATACTCGGTTTATATTAATACACCTGAAAGTTTCTGAGTGGAAGAGGAAACTTCCAAAAACATTACACTACAATCAAGGTATACAAAGAAAAGAACAAATGCAAGATCACAGTAGATTCTAAGAGTTCAAAGACCATGTCTATCTTTACCTCTGACATGCATTCTTTACCTCTCCAGCAGTAGCAGAGGGCTGGGCAAACAGGTGGTGTGCAATACATATATTTGATGAACCAGTGAGTAAAAGAATGATGCATGCGTCAAACAGCTACTAAAATCTACTAATAGCTACTAAAAATAATAACTACGAAAAATGTTATGGGATCTCAAATTTTCCCAGCAAAATTGCTAAGTTATATGAAAATTTATGCCAAGTATATGGAAAAAATATTCAAAGGATACATATCAATAAGATGTCACAGTATGGTTTGATTTTTATACTTGAAGTTTGCTGACTACTAAACCATTATTGGAAGTATTTGAAAGGTATTTGAAGAATTGGATAATATAACTGTGGTAATGATACTTAAAATGAAATGGGAAATATGACCAAAGAGGAAACTATGCTATTAACACAATCTATGTTTAAGATTATCATGAGGGGAAAAGTTTATACATAGGTAAAATATTAAAATTTAAATCATAGCAATCAAGTTATATTTCAACTAGCAAGAATTTATTAGGTTAAATATCTCTAAGGCAAAGTTTGATGGTTCTTATGATTAATGAGTACAAAGAGAGTAAATATAACATTGCTCTCAAAAATAATTTGATAGCTGACATCATGCAGTCTCATTTTTTTCAAATTGTTGTGGCTATGTATATTAATAGAGAAAAATCAAATAAAAACCAGGGTAATTAGATAAGCGTTGTTGGGAGTGAATGAATCAATAAAGTTAGTGTTTCACAGATGAGCTAAAGAAAAAAATGCAAATATTTTTCTGAGTCTTCTCCATTATTTTGAAGGTAGTTGCTATTGAAAACATTACTAAAAAGAAGAAAAACATAAAGGGATTACAGTAGGCTGAATCTTAATATTTACGGAATAAAATTATCAGAAATATTTCTACTATCACTAACACTTGATGGTTTTATATTAGCAAAGTATTTCTAACAAGAAAATATTTCTAGCAAACGATTATCAGCCACATGCCAGGCACTGTATGCTTGGTACTAGGGCTAAATCAGTGAGCCAGACAGACAGGACCTAATCTCCGAATGCTCAAATTATAATGGAATTTTCCTCTTGTCTATGTAATTGAACTTCTCTCCATGCTGAAGAACAATAATCAGAAAGTCTGAATCCTCCTCACTTTGACTTTGCTTACCTTTAGGTATAACTGTGCATCTGAACACATGTTCTTAATCTATTTAGATACATGTGCCCTCACTTCTAAATCATATAACGTATAATAGAATTATTTTCCTTTGATTTTATAAATGGTCTTTTTGAAAGTGTGAGTCAATGGAAGAGTAGCAATTAAAACCTGAAGGAAAAAAGCAAGAATGTGGAGGTGATATCTGATGAGACTATAAGTGAATAGCTTACTAAGATTAAACATGCACATGATTTTTTACAAATAGCAAAACAATTTCATTGGCAAGGAAAAGGATCCCTCTACAGAACTTACTAGCAGTGCTGGGATAACTTTCAAAAGAGGAAAGGAATGCAATGACAGCTAAATTGTATTGCACTGTGATGCAGAAAAACAGTGAGAGAATTTCTGTTGGAAATCATCGAAGACAGACCTAGGAGAAATTGAGACAGTCTGTCTCATAGACATAACTATAGAGATAAAGTGGATGATCTAATGACCCTTTTCTTTATCCAATTTTGTTGTTTCTCCATTACAGTGAAACAAGGATTGTAGAAATCCAGGCTCACACTGTGCACTGTTTGAAGAATGAGGTATACAGCTATTGATAAGAGCTGTATCTGTGTCAGAAAGAGTAGAAATCTTGACATCACCCCACGGGTTTAATTTTTAAATGAATATAAATGGCTTTAAGTACTTTTTGTTGTTCTGTTTGTGTGAGCCATAGGTCTTCCTATATTGCACTGTAAATTAACAGTGTCACTAGCATTGGACTCATTGTGATGGATGGTATACCTTTCTCAAACCTCAATTGTCTCATTATCCAAGTTCTACTGGGTCATTAAGCAAACATAAGAAATGTGGATACTTGTTCTCTCCAGAATAAAATTACTCACTTGGGACTCGGCTCCAGAATGACTCAGTAACTAGAATCCTTTGCAAAATTGATAGATAGATAGATAGGTAAGTAGATAATAGATATATAAATATAGTAGATTATCTATCGCATTAATTTCACACTATATATATATATATCAGTGCTTTGATTTTATAGCATGAGCTATATGGCTAAGCACATAAAATACCTCTTCTTTTTTTTTTCCTAGTTCTAAAGCCTTCTGATTTTGTATACAGTGTTGGAATGCTAGCTAATGTCCATTAGTTTATTGAGGACTTGTGTTTCTATTTACAATTCTCTTCCTAATGTTAATTGTTAACTTTAATAAGAGATTCCCTCTTACTGATAGAATATTTCAGAGAAAATTGGGAAGTTTTGAATTGTAAACATTCTGCATTTTTCACAAGGCTGCAAGTCTTATCTAAAAAAAGAAAACACAAAGAAAGCAAAAGTAATGCACTTGTCCCTTTTTCTTTTTCTTCTGTGGCCGTGAGACTTGGTCTTCCATCTTCAGTCATTCATGTACTTTTGTGTCCTTAGATGAAGATTAATGCCTGAGAAGTGAGAATTGAACAGTTCATATTACATTTAGATAATTTTTTATAACTTTTACTTTTTTGGAAGAAATAAAGGGTGTTTTGTACATTTTAATACATTCTGATTCTTGCTGATAGTGTCATGAAATTGAGGGTAAGAAAATGCTGTAGTGTCCATTTGGAAGCAGAGGAAATTCCACTAATTTTATGTAAAGCAAAGCACAATTTTGTGCTACTGAAACCTTTAAATAAATAATCCAGTCACTGTTATGTATCACAGGGCAGGGACTAATCTTTTAAAACTCACAGGAACTTTTCCATTTTCCAATCTCTTTGATCACTGGCATTACTTGGAAGTTGGAGAGACTCCTTTGAGCCCTGACAATCAGTGAATAAATCGATCTATCAATACATATTTACTGAGCACTCTCTTTGTGTATGATACTAAGACAGGTGTTTTGAGAGACAGAAATATAAGACGTGATAGGTACTTAAAATAAGTCTAATATCTAGTTAGAAAAGAAAGCATAATAAACTAAAATGTAACATTAATGACAAGTTAATAGTGATAGCATATAAATAATATTTTAGTAGAACAGTATGAGTTACGTGCTTTCAAAGTGATTCTTTGCCAATTTTTCTGCTTTCTTTACTCATTTCTGTTGAACTGCTAATTTGAAATATGATGGGAGGGATAGATGTCAGTCTTTTTCTAGGATAAATGGAGTCAAAGGTCTACATTTTACACACTTGTTTCCACCTATTTTAGCCTGCAGGGTACCAAAGTTATCAAATTTATAGAATTGGGTCCTTGATAGTCATGACACTCAGAAAACTTAAGGTCTGTGTACACACAAACTGAAAGTTTAAAACTTTTGAGATTATTTGACCCTAAAAAGAAAGATGAGTTATTGTTCAGTTACCTTAGTACTTGTACAAGGTATCTCTATTCTGTAGTTACTGAGCTACCACATTTTTTAAGAGTCAAGGTTATGCAAGAACATGTCTTCCCTGAGACTCCAGTTTGTATTGTGATACATGAGATTTAATTGGAGGTCCTTGTGTATTCAATGAAACCAGTGTCCTCTTTCAGTCCCTATGGATAGATCTATGAAAAGAATGTCAGCAACGTGCTATAAATTTTAAACCTCTTTATTTACTTTATAGGTAGGGAAATTCCTAGTATAAGCTCTTGTTTCTGGTTAACTTGTAGATGTACTGTATCACCAAACTGGCTGGAAAAGAATTCTATAAAATAAGCTTTGATGGATTAGAGTGGAAAGGTATTGAGGAGACTTCATGAAATAAAAGTCCTAGTTTCCTCTGAGACGTGCCTTTGTGTTGGTGGTTCTGAGGTTTTCTACTAAGTCAAGTGACAAGGAAATCATAGTTCTGTATACAGTATAAAAGAAAAAAAAAACAAGAAACTTTAAATGGAAATATCCTCTGAAGGACTGATCTAGTAGTTTTATGTAATCAAAATTTCTACCCTATGAGAAAATCAGTAAGTTTTTTAATTAGACCAGGATAACAGGTTAACTTTGCTCTTTTCTTACTTTGGTCAAGAAGTAGCTGAGGCACAAAAATACTATACAAGCTGTTTGGGGTGTCACAATTACTCACAATGAGAATATACTGTAACAGTTGAGGTCTTCTTGCACCTGTGGGGCTTCTCTTCCCACCCTGACCAAGGTCAGGATCCTTTTGATTCCTCCTGTCTATTCCTATCACAGTCATCACTGAAACCTTCATATTTTACGTCATAAATTTCATTTCATCTCCTCTTGCAAACAAACTTTGCACATGCTTTTTATTTTGAATGAGTGGATGGTTTCTTTTCAGATCAATCTTTCTGGTGGTATTAAAGGGTCACCTCACACCAGTCAGAATGGCCATCATCAAAAAATCTACAAACAATGAATGCTGAAGAGGGTGTGGAGAAAAGGGAACCCTCTTGCACTGTTGGTGGGAATGTAAATTGATACAGCCACTATGGAGAACAGTATGGAGGTTCCTTAAAAAACTAAAAATAGAATTACCATATGACCCAGCGATCCCACTACTGGGCATATACCCTGAGAAAACCATAATTCAAAAAGAGTCATGTACCACAATGTTCATTGCAGCTCTATTTACAATAGCCAGGACATGGAAGCAACCTAAGTGTCCATCGACGGATGAATGGATAAAGAAGATATGGCACATATATACAATGCAATATTACTGAGCCATAAAAAGAAGCAAAATTAAGTTATTTGTAGTGAGGTGGATGGACCTAGAGTCTGTCATACAGAGTGAAGTAAGTGAGAAAGAGAAAAACAAATACCGTATGCTAACACATATATATGGAATCTAAAAAAATGGTCATGAAGAACCTAGGGGCAAGATGGGAATAAAGATGCAGACCTACTAGAGAATGGACTTGAGGACACTGGGAGGGGAAAGGGTAAGCTGGGATGAAGTGAGAGGGTGGCATGGACATATATACACTACCCAATGTAAAATCGATAGCTAGTGGGAAGCAGCCGCATAGCACAGGAGATCAGCTCAGTGCTTTGTGACCACCTAGAGGGGTGGGATAGGGAGGGTGGGAGGGAGACGCAAGAGGGAGTGTATATGGGGATATATGTATATGTATAGCTGATTCACTTTGTTATACAGCAGAAACTAACACAACATTGTAAAGCAGTTATACTCCAATAAAGATGTTAAAAAAAATTAAATAAAATAGGTATCTGGGCATTACCATATGATTTGTTTTCTATATAAAAACAGTGCTTTCTATTATTCTATTTTTTTTGTTTTGTCTCCAGTCTTTCACATTAGAATGAGAGCATATAGCAATAAATATGTTAAGTGAAAAAAATTAATGAATACATTAAATTTAAAATTCTAAGTTGCTTTTGGCATGTTTTTTAATCAAAATCATTTTAGTCGAATGTCTTAGATTTCTAAGATATCTTGTGTATTTTTGTGTGGTTCTAGTGAAAGAACACTTTCTGTATAGAATGAGTTAGAAATGTACTATAGTTGGTGAGGATGAGAAGGGGATTTTATAAGCATGGAGTCAAACTGGAGGCGTTTGAAGTAATCTTAGCAAGAAAACACTGGAATGTATTTGTGAATAAAGCTATTGGTGTTTGCTAATGGATTAAATGTGACAGTGAAGGAATGAGAGGAATCAGAGATGACTTCCAAATTTTTGGTCTAAGCAAATTCATGGATGATCTTAACATTTGTGAGAGAGTCCTTATGGATTAGTAAAGTGATGAAGATTCCTAAGCCTGTTAAATTTGAGATTATAAATAAGAATGTAATTTTGAGAATTACCAACTTATTCAAGGATCAGGATATCTCCTAGGCAGAGAGGAGAGATAGAAAAGAGAAAGAAGCTGAAGATGTCCTAGGTCACTCCAATATTTGAACATCAGGAATAGAAGGGGGAGGCAGCAAAAGACATGAAATAAAATATTTAAGTTGCATTATTTTAGATCGTTTGTATTCTTACCTGAACATGAAGCACTTTTTTCTCAGCATCTTGGGGCTATAAAAGAGAAAATCAAGAAGACATGCGAATGCTTTGTCAACACAGATAGCTTTCTGTTTCTTCTACAATGTACCAAAGAGTGTATGGCTAGTGTAATGAAGCACCTATGGCTGCTCTCACCCGCTCCTACACTTTTTAGCTTGTACCCAAGGCTGTTTGACCCCCACTGAACCTTTAATTTGTAATATCTGATATATTACCTGCTTAGATTTCATATAGTGTAAAAGATACCAGGCATTTTTTTCTCTTGTCCTTAAGTGATGGCCAACACCGAATGCTGAAGACAAATGCTTTAAATACCGCTCACTTATTTCCATGAATGGCTTCCTGGGAGGCATCAGTACAAAACTAACTTCCACAGTCAATATAAGAAGAGGACTGAGCAAAAAATTGGGTGTCCTTGGTCTTTTGTGGGGTATAGCATTCTTGGAGAAAGCTATTTTCTCTCCTACCTGAATCCAAAAGAGTGAGTTCCAAGAAAATCACTTCCAAAGGTTGGGGGTACCCAAAATAAGGAGACTGACAATTTTTTTCCAGTTGGAATTTTTCTTAGTGAATTTCCTGATATGGAACTTTACCTTGTGCCTCTCTGAGCAGGCAAAAAGAGAAATGGGAAAGAAACAAGCATGTTAACGATTCCAATTTTTTTTCATGGCAAGGATATATGAGTTTCCTGTGGAACAGTTGGGCACTATGGCATTTCTGCTTGATAAGGCATTGGTTGGCTTTCCGTTCTGGTACGGGTTGTATTCCTCTCTTCTGCTTAAGCCCAGTTCCATTGTTAAGCCTTGGTTTTCACGTCATTCAACTCCCTTTGTAACCATAAAAGATAATCTATCCCAAAGTGTTTTACTTTTAGTGCCCACATGTTTAGCACTACACTTCTCCAACTAATTATACCCATGATATCCTGAGGTCAAAACTGTGTAGCTAGGGAAGTGTGTGTTCTCAGTAAACATGAAACAGATCTTTGGACCTTGGACTCCAAATCATCTTAGGCAAAAGAAGAAAGGGTGAGTCTGGGGGAAAGAACTGATGATGACACAGTTTTCTGCTTGGTTATAACTAACATCCCAAGTAGACCCAGACATCAGTGAAGTCAGCTTTTTCTGCAGCAATTTTCCATCCACTAGGAACAATTTTATATTTATTCATAGCAAATAGCTAAAAGCACATTATTAGAAAACTTTCACTTACATAAAGTAAAAGACAAGTTTTTTTAATTGATTCTTTTTGGAGAGAAAAGTGTGCAAAATAGAAATTCATTTCTTAAGAAAAGTGAGTACTAAATTCTTTTATTTTATTTTGAGTTGCCGAATTTTATTTTTTTCAAGGAAAAACATTCAATGATATCATCTTACCATTATTTAATTGAAAAGTAAACATTAATATTATTAATGGACATAGACATTCTCTCAATGCATAACCTTACTTCTAATTTTTAAAATTAATTATTTTTTAATTTTTCTTTCAGTTTTATTAAGATATAATTGACATACAGCACTGTATATGTTTAAGGTGTGCAGCATAATGATTTGATTTACGTAAATCATGAAATGATTGCCACAATGTTTTGTTGAACATCTATTTTCTCATATAGATACAAAATAAAAGAAAAAGGAAAAAAAATTTTTTCCTTGTGATTAGAACTCTTAGGATTTGACTCTCTTAACAGCTTTCATACATAACATACAGCAGTGTCAATTATATTAATTATGATGTACTTATTTATCTAATAAACTGAAATTTGTACCTTTTGACCATCTTCCTCCAATTCCCATTCCCCCCACCCCACCCCACCCCACTGGTAACCATAAATCTGATCTCTTTTTCTATGAGTTTGTTTGTTTTGAAGTATAATTGACCTACAACATTATGTTACTTCCTGGTACACAGCATAATGATTCAGTGTTTCTATACATTACAAAATGGTCACCATGGTAAGTCTGGTTACCATCTGTCACCACACAAAAATATATTACTTTGTATTATGTACAGTATTAAGCATCTCTAATTTCACAGAATGTTCTAGCTTTCCTTATGATTAAAAAAAACCAGCTATCTATTTATTTGTTTATTTAGGCTGTGCCGGGTCTTAGTAGTGGCATGTGGGATCTTCGTTGTCGCATGTTTTTAGTTGCAGCATGCAAGATCTTTAGTTGCAGCATGTGGGCTCTTAGCGGCATGAGATTTTGTAGTTGCGGCATGCATGTGGGATCTAGTTCCCCAACCAGGGATAGAACCTGGGCATCCTGCATTGGCAGCGTGGATTCTTACCCACTGGACCACCAGGGAAGTCTCACAGCTGTCAATTTGGAAAGCTATAAAGTTAAGCTGTAGGACTTCTATGTAAGATTTTCAGGGTAGGCATCTGGCTAAATTTTAGGTAGAGGAGTGTAACGGGGCAACTAAAGAACTTACCTAGAGACTTTATTTGCACCATATGCCCACTTTTCTCCCTTCCAGAGGATTTGTGTGTTTGAAGGTGGAGGAAGATGGTGGTATGCTACAATCTCCTAAAGCCATGTCTTGGGGCTGCCATGATTTAAATCAAACTAATACACTCTCTACATCCTTAACTTTATGTCCCTCTGGAATCCATTTTGCCTGCATCTAGAAATATATATGACTACATCATGTTAATATCATTTTTCAGAGTCACACTTTGGGGTGGGCCCAAATCACTGAGGAAAAGAACATTGAATTCCACAGTAAGTATTTGACCTTCATAAAGAAAATTTTATTTCAAAAAATAAATTATTTCTGGTTTGGAAGTGATTACATTTTTCGCTGTATGTACTTACTTTCAATTCTAAAAATATTTGTTTGAAGATGTCTGAGTAAGGTTGAAACAATTTTTTATGAGCTCAAAACAAATCTCTTTTCCATGGTTCCTTAATTCAAAAGCAGCAGATAAACTTTTTTTAAGATTAAAGGAAAATTTCTTTTATGTTAAGATGAAAAAGAAGTTTTACCTCCTATAAACATTACACAGGCATCTTCAAAGCATGTGAAAAGAACTATTCAGGTAGAATGACTTATTGACCTTTAACTTTATTATTATCTCTGTTATTTCACACACACACACACACACACACACACACACAGTAAAAGATCCCTTTCTGTGAAGCATAGACAATGCTTTATTTAAGGCCATAAATTTTATTATGTCAATTATTCAATTTGGCCTAAGTTCTGTTGACCTTAAAAAACAAAAGAGACAATGAGGTGGATGGAGTTTGAGTCTGTCATACAGACTGAAGTAAGTCAAAAGAGAAAAACAAATACAGTATGCTAACACATATATATGGAATCTAAGGAAAAAAAAAAAAAAAGGTCATGAAGAACCTAGTGGCAAGATGGGAATAAAGACACAGACCTACTAGAGAAGGGACTTGAGGATATGGGGAGGGGGAGGGGTGAGATGTGACAGGGTAAGAGAGTGTCATGGACATGTATACACTACCAAATGTAAAATAGATAGCTAGTGGGAAGCAGCCGCATAGCACAGGGAGATCAGCTCGGTGCTTTGTGACCACCTAGAGGGGTGGGATAGGGAGGGTGGGAGGGAGGGAGATGCAAGAGGGAAGAGATATGGGAACATATGTATATGTATAACTGATTCACTTTGTTATAAAGCAGAAACGAACACACCATTGTAAAGCAATTATACTTCAATAAAGATGT
Organism: Eubalaena glacialis; assembly: GCF_028564815.1. Taxonomy (NCBI): domain Eukaryota; kingdom Metazoa; phylum Chordata; class Mammalia; order Artiodactyla; family Balaenidae; genus Eubalaena; species Eubalaena glacialis. The sequence goes on from NC_083719.1 coordinate 99,489,161, forward strand.
TTAAAAAAACAAAACAAAACAAAAACAAAAGAGCCAGTGATTTTACCAGCAAAATGAGTTTATTCTGGAATAGCAGAGGAATTGCAATTCAGGACGTGCAAACTGTGGCGAGCCAAAGGCAACCCTGAGTGGTATGGTGTTTCCTCATTCACTGCTGGTGGTGGGTAGCTTGCTGTTGATGAGTCAGAAGGAAATCTTTCTTCCTGCTGAAGTCTGTAGGCTGTAGTGAGTGATATGGTTGTGAGAACACCCCGTTTGGGGCTTCCCAATTCCATTTTAAATGAAGCTTTCCTTATTTTCACATTTCCAAATGCCATTTTCTAAAATTACAAGTCTCAGTGTGTGAAGGTGGATTGAGAAGAAAAGGTAACTCAGTATCAGTGTATAATTACGGTCTAAACTGAAGCTTATGTGTATTGGTTAATCATAGAAGTAGAATGGAGGGAGATGGGAGTCATGCCAAAGCTTTTCTAATTAAACCTTTTGTCAGGGAGAATTGTTCACCACAGTTATTTTTAGATTGTTGGAGGCAAGTTTTAAATCTCAAGACAGATTTCCTAATCACAAGCTTAAAGAGACAAAGTAGGAAAATTTTGCCTACCAGTCACTTTTAAAATTTCTTTTTGAATCAGATTAAGATTTCTCCAGCATCTTAAACATCTTTTTCATTGCTTAACTAGTTCCCATCAGGCTGAACTTTAAATGATTCTCTGTACTCTTTCTTCTCTGAATGGTTCTTGGCTCTTTCTACAATGGTTTTCCTTCAACTTGTACTTTTTTCAAAATTATATGAAATAGTTTAAAAATGATCTCATTATATTTGAGAACACATTGTGTTTGGCTATCCACTTTATCATGCAAATACTGAAACATTTATTTCCAGGGATTTCTTTTAGCAAATTAATTGAAACTTGACTCTATCTCTCCCTGCCCCCATTCCACTGTATGTTTTCATTTTCTTCTTTAAACAGATTGATAATTCCATCTCTGTGACTTGAGAGGGAGCTCGTTTTGGGAAGATAAGCTCTGCATTTTCCATGACCCTTTCCTACAGTCTAGGAAGACATTTATGTACCAGGTGACAAGTCAGTATACTTTCATTTTTTATGCATTTATTTTGCAATTATTACTACCTACAATGTTTTCCCTTTGGGACGTCTAAAGATTATCTGACCAAATTTTCTCATAAATAAAGTATATGTGTTAAGGATATTCTGAGGCTTTAGTAACTCATGTTATTTACTGGAAGCCAAGAGATACATAGTTTTCTGATGGTAACTAATTGAGCTAAATGTAGACTTCTACTTCTTCCTTAGGAATTAGGGACTACCCTTAGCCTTACTTACATTATTAAACAATCAAATATTTGAGGAACATGTGCCTGGTTCTGCAGCGTACTCAGAAGCACTTAAGGAATTTGTCTTTGCTTTCAGTGAGCTTATGTTGCAAAGACATAACACCAGGAAACAGCGCGTCACAGAGCTAAGATTACAAGACTCAGAGCTGTGGTATGCCGGTAAATGTTTAACAACTGGCTCCTGGTGGCAGTGTTTGCTGAACTGTTGGTGTCAGTACTCCATACCTCGGCCTTTGCAAGTTCATTCTTAGTTTTTCATTGTTCTGTTGTTTTCCAAAACATTATTGAATTGCTGCAGTGATTAATAATGTGAGTATATAATTTTTTTATTGACTCAGACTGCTGCCCCTTTAGACTTGCTGAGCTACACATGTTCAAATGTTCAAAGCATGTATCTCTTTCTTTTTTTTTTTTTAATATAAAAAGCCATAGTTTCATGATCAAAAGAATAAAGGTCAGTACCTAACATTTACATTCCTGGTTACATACACACCCGTGGGTGTCTCAGCATCACACCCCCTCCTGGGTCCAGCCCCGTCTGCTTTCGTATGCAGGACAGCAGCTGCCCCAGTGAGACTCCGACGGACCGCAGGCTCACGCTGCTCCCCCCACCGTCTGCCTTTGTCCCCACTCTCAGCCACCTTGGAGTCATTTACCGTTGCTTCAACTTTCAAAAGATGTCTCATCACCTTCCGTATCTGCTTGTCGAAATCTGCTCCATGTCTTAGAAGGACCCCGAGTCCCCACCCAAAATGCTGCCTTAGAACCCCCCTGGCTCTCTCTGCCTCTCTTCTTTGGTCTTCGGTTGTGATTGTTTCCGTGCTTCTAAAAAAGAAAAGAAAAAAAAAAAAAATCCCTGTTCACTGTGGTTCTCAGGCTCTGCCTTGTCACCACCAGCACTCGGGGCTGCATCTCTTTCTCCGTTACTAGTCTGACTGCTCAGGGCTCCACACGTGACTCTGCCGGCTTCTCTTACCACCTCCCTCCTGGATGGACACGCCAGTTCTCACAATTCTACAATAAAGATCCTTCTCAGCTGTCGGGTTCCTCTGGGATGTATCCCTAGGAGTGTCCTTCCTGGGTCACAGAGCGTGTGCATCTTCACTGACTGGGTGTTTGCACACTGGTTCCCAGGGGGCTGCCCTCGGCTCGCGCTCCGGGTCCTGGCTGGTCCCCAGCACCGCCTCGCCAGTCCCTCTCACAACGCGTCTCCTTGGTCCCTGGGTGCATCTCCCACGTGCCCGCCAGCTCGAGCATCTTCTCGTCTCTTCCTGCCCTGTGGGCTTCCTCTTCTGGGCATTGCCTGTGCGTAAGCTCTCCCCATTCGGGGTCGTTTTGCTTTCTTAGAGCCGTGTAGAATTTCTTTACATTGTCCTCAAAGCATGTATTTCTTTATCTTCTTTTTGTCATAGATTTCCCCCCCAAAGCCCTCATTGTTGCCTAATCTTCTAAAATCAGTTAGTGCCAGTTTTTAGTTGGTTCACTATTTCCAGTATCTATAAATAGTTTGAGTTGTGAATTTAGAATTAATTAGCCTCTTACCCTCTCTGATCATTGATCAGCCAGATTAAGGAAGTAGATGAGGTAACAGCTTCTCTGGAAGCCAAAAGAAAGAGGAGGAGACATCAACTTATAGGTATATGCGTAGCATATGGTTTCATGGCTGGAAGCACAAGCTCTGGAGCCAAACTGCCTAGGTTCAAATCCTAGCCCTGGCACCTGCTAGCTTTGTGACCTTGGAGAAGTCCTTTAACTTAAAAAATCCCTCATTTTCCTCTTATGGATAATAAAGATGATAATAGTAATCACTCAGAGGTTTGGTGCACGGAACATTTAAAAGTACTAAATAAATGTTAATAATTATTTCTGTTCTTATTTTTCTATTTGTATATTACCTGTGTAAGCACCTTGAATGCATCCTGAGGCACTGTGAGAGTGTGATGTCTATGTCTTTTAAAGTCTCTCTTCATACCTGCTTTTCCCTGCCTGAATTCTGCCTTCCTATCTATTTATCCCCTTATAGACTTTTCACTCAGTTTCCTAGGCTCTAATTTTTTTCTCTCCACACTTTCTTTTTAATCTCCCTCCTCGGCTTCATATTGAAGCAGCAGTGTGTTTCCAAATTGTTCAGTGCCTTATCCCTGGACCACTCCTTAGACCTAGGCATTGATTAGTCTATAAGAAGAAGATTGGAAATTTTTCTCTTGCACCTTTACCTTTGGACAGATTTTTAGACTCTCTTTATATCATTAGTTAATGTGGTACTAGGCTAAGTACATTGACATATGTACGTGCAGATAATTGCTGTTTCTTTTAGGATTGCCTCAGGCAATTGATTCATCTCACTTTTGTGATTTGTGCCATCTTTCCTGATATCTTTTCTCTGTCTATTCTGTTCTGGCTCTCAAAGAGAAACTTAAATTAACTGCATATACACTAAAAGTATGTAAAACAGTCACTATAGAAATTTGCATTTAAATTCTAGGCTTCTAACCAAATGACTCTCACAAATTTTAGTTCTTTCCACCAAATCCTCACAGCCTACACTTTACCCTGTGATGGTTAATTTTATATGCCAGCTTGGCTAGACTATGGTGCCTAAAAATCAGTTGACATTAAGTAAAAGAGATTACTTTCAAGAACATGAATGGGCCTCATCCAATGATGTTGTTGAAGACCTTAAGAGCAAAAACTGAGGTTTTCCAGAGGAGATGGAATTCTTCCTCAAGATTGTAACATAGAAAACCTGCATAAATTGCCAGCCTGCCAACCTGCTCTACAGATCTGGGACTCCAGACTGCAATTTTAACTCTTGCTTGACTTTCCAGCCCACTGGCCTACCTTACAGATTTTCATTTTGCCAGTCCCTACAATTGCTTGAGCCAATTCCTTAAAATAAATTCATCTTTCTCTCTCTTTCCCCATCTCTTCCTCCCTCCCTCCCTTTACCCTCCTTCTTTCTTAATATATCTCACTAGTTCTCTTTCTCTGGAAAACCATGATACAGATTTGGGTACTAGGAAGAAGAATGCTGCAGTTACAAATACCTAGAAATGTCAAGTGGTTTTAGAATTGGGTGATGGGTAGAAGCTAGAAGAATTTTGAGGCACATGATAGGAAAAGCCTAAACAACCCTGTGTGTAGTAAATGGAGAGTGAGTCCTCCTTGTGGGGTCTAAGGAGCACTCCAGTGTGGTCTCAGAAATCACACTTTGAAGGGCACATAAAATTAAAGGATATTATATTCATAGGTCCAGGAAGAGGAAGGCATGACACACCATGCAGGGGGCCATATGGAAGAAGTGCCAAGGGAGTGAACTCAGCCAAGCATGTGGGGAGCCGAGAGAAAGAGTAAGGACCCATGGGCAAATGCCTTTCCTGGAGATCAGGGTGGAGTACACAAGCAAAAGATGTGAGAGAATTTCATTGGTGTGTTTAAATGTTACTAGGTTGCAGTCAGGGGAGGGTAAGAAGGGGAACTTGTGGCAGGGACCAGCCTGATCACACTGGTGCACCTGGTCACCTGAGCAGGTTGCTCCCAGCCCATCTGTGGAATGCTGAGGCATCAGGAAAATATACAGTTTTGAAGATTGGCAAAACGCCCTGTAAAAGACTTGAAGGGACAGTTGGTAGAAATATAGATGTTAGAGGAAATGCTGGTGAGAGCTCAGAAAAAAAAGAGAAGAGACAATGAGGATGCCATGTGATGGTGGAGGCAGAGATTGGACTGATGCATCTACAGGCCAAGGAAAAGACTGCCAGATGTCACCAGAAGCTAGGAGAGAGGCAAGGAATAGATTCTCCTCAGAGCCCTCAAAAGGAATCAGCTCTACTGACAGCTTGATTTTGGACTTTTAGCCTCCAGAACTGTGAGAGAATAAATTTCTCTTGTTTTAAGCCACCCAGTTTATGGTACTTTATTATAGCAGCTCTAGGGCACTAATACATACTTCTTCCCACTTCCAGAGGATAAAAGAATTCTGCAATAATGCAGAATTATTAAAAGCCTTACTAGGATATCTCAGCAAACATGTTGCTATCATGCAATATGAATCTCCTAATATTTACTTTAGAACAGAATAATATGATATTATGCTCATGATTTTATATTCTAAAACCTAAAAAAGATAATATCATTATACTTAATTTGAAAGTAAATTATAATTCATTTAAACAGCCCAAATTCACAGACAGCACATCCATAATGAAATATGATCATATAATAAAATTTAGAGGGCTGGGAGAATTACGTATATCTTTGCCTCAGTGACAGGGCTAAGAATAACTTCTTCTGCAACCTAATTGCATACGTGTCTTAAAGCCTAGTTAGAAAATTTTGGAAAAATATTCTTGATACCAATTTACATCTATAGGAGATCGATAGACACACAAGCTTTTATAATAATGAGGCTACTGTAACAGTAATTCATAATTTTAAAAAGTCAAAATGATATCAATGGTAGGATATAACTCAAGATAACACTGGTGACTGACTGGAAAGAAAGTAATCTTCCCCCAGATTGTAGAAATTCTAAGTATATGTTTGAGTGTGCCCAGTAGGATTTCTCTATCTTGTCCAAATGCTAAAAGGAAGTAGGTCCTCTTAGAATACTGAACTGGGAATATCAATAAAAGCTATTAATATAGTTATGCTTATTTATGAATAGTAATATTTCTTAAATTTTGATAATTTACTTAAAGAATTTCTGGTGGCAGCCTTTAATCGGATGTAAAAGTCAAAGTCATGAGATAGAATATTATTCACCCCTATTGAATAATTTGCTAGTTTCAGGCCTATGAAGAAATCCCTGGTGGCATAAAGCCTACTACTGGAAACCTTCTAAAGCGAAAAGTCCAGTTTCCACATTTTGCTTCAGAGATCATGCATGAAGATAGTAGTACCTGGTCTCCCTGTCTCATCCAATACTCCTGTAAGGAGAGGGTCAGATATTATTCAGGAGCACTTGGAAAATTACTGATGGAGATTGTGGAAACTCTTTTCCTGGGTTGTTTTTAGATGTTATGAATGTCTCTGGTTACTTTGGTTGTATTGACAGTGGGGATTCCTCAGTATCATTGAAGGAGCCTGAGAGTATAAATCCTGTCTTTGCTACTTAATGGCTATATAACTTTAGGCAAGTGATATGATAAAATGATAGTGGTAAAATTTACAGTTTATTGAGCACTTGTTGCGTAGCAGATGAGGCTCTATGTGCTTTATTCATAGCTCTATTCTTCACAATAATCTTCTGAGGGAGGCATCCTTACTCTATATGTGGGGAAGTTGAGGCCCAGGAAGTTTGAGTGAGTTGTCCTACTAAGTGATAGCCAAGGCAAGTAAATAGGGATGTTGCTTACTCCCCAGACAAGGTGGAGGAAGCAGACTGGAACTGCCCAGGACTTTGGCCAGTTTTCCATGACTGTCCCAGCTTGTGCCAAACCCGAGATAAGGACTTGCTTAGGCCCCTATTACTCCACTGTGGTTGGAGGCTGTCATAACCAAGGAGAGGGTGCAGTTGTGAGGGATTAAGCCAGCTTGGATCTGGTGTGGCATCTGAAAGGGCCAGGGGAAGCTAGAGCCACAGGGGTGGCAGATCTGGAGGGGTATTGGAGCGCTGACTGGTGCTAGGACAACCCCAGCACGTGAACCAGACCATGCAGAGCGCCCACTCTGGCCCCTCTTGCTCCACAGCACAGCTCCCCCTTAGGGCAAAGGCTGCTGCTGCTGACGAGAATGTGCAGTTGTGGGGACGCAAATGGCTCAGGCCTGGCATAATCGATGAACAGGGCGAGGGCAGCCAGTACTGGCGCTTGTGGATGTGGCAGATTGGGAGCAGTTCAGACCTCTAACTGGTTCCAGGACCATGCCAGCCCATGCCCCAACCCATGCCAAGCTTCCATTCTTGCCCTTCTTCCTCCAGCCCTGTTGCCTTTGGGGGTAAAAATGCCAATGTGGGGAGAAGGGAGAGCACATACGTAGAACAGAACCAGCTCAAAGCCAACACTCAGGGCTTCAGCTCCAGCAACTTGGGACCCACTCCCCACCCCCAATAGGGTGATGTTGGCCACTGAGCAGAGAAGAAGCCCCAGCTCACACCTGGCTCTGGCTCTAGCCCCACCTCCTACCAAGGGGATAGCTGCCAGCACACCTTGGGGGAAGATGTGGCTTGTGCTCATTTCAGATGCAGTTCTCTCTACAAAGCCACTGGACACATGCAGACTATAGGGGAAAACCTGCAACCTAGGATACTCTAGGTTATCATTTAGGACAAATAAAGATTTTCTCAGATGAGCAAAGACTAAAAGGATTCAGCAATACGAAACCTACCTTAAAGAAATATTAAAGGATATTATCTAAATAGAAAAGAAGCAAGAATCTGTAGGCAAGGGAAAATCACAGTAGGAAAGGCAAATATATAAAAGGATTGAAGAGCACTTAAATAAGCCAGTACATAGATTAAAAAAATCAAAAAATTTTGTAAAAGTGATTATGATTAACAGCAAAAGAATAAATGTGAAGATGAAAAGAGCACAATAAAATCACAAAATGTGGGAGAGGGGAGTATAAAAATGTAGATCTTTTAGAATATGTTTGAACTTGTTTGACTATCAGTATAAAGCAAGTAGGTATAGTTATGGACCAACATATTTGAACTCCATGGTACCTGCAAATCAAAAATATACAGTAGATTTACAAAAACCAAAAAAAAATGAACTCAGCATAATACAAGAGAAAATCATTAAACCTCAAAAGAAAAAACAAAAAGAAGAAATGAACAAAGAAGAACTACAAAGACAGTTGGAAAATAAGAAGTAAAATGGCAAGAAGTACATACACATCAATAATTAGTTTAAATGGCAATGGACTTAGTGCTCTGATAAAAAGACAAAGATTGGCAGATTGGACAAGAACACAAGAACCTACAATATGCTGCCTACAAGAGACTCTCTTTAGGGTTAAACACACAAACACATACTGAAAGTGAGGAGATGGAAAAAGATACTTCATGCAACTGGAAATGACAAAGTAGGGGTAGCAATACTCATATCAGACAAAATAGACTTTAAAACCAAGGCCATAAAGAAAGAAAAGAAAAAGAAAGACATTATATAATGATAAAGGGATCAATACAAGAAGAGGATATTACACTCATTAACATAAATGCACCCAGTATAGGAGCACTTAAATATATAAAACAAATACAAAGAGACATAGACTCTAGAAGAGTCTCTAAACTCCTAGAAGAGAACATAAACAAAACATTTTCAGACATAAATTGTAGTGATATTTTCTTAGATCAGTCTTCCAAGGCAAAAGAAAAAAAAAGCAGAAATAAACAAATGGTACCTAATCAAATCTTTTGCACAGCAGAGGAAATCATCAACAAAACAAAAAGACAACCTCCAGAATGCAAGAAAATATTTGCAAATGATGCGACTGACAAGGGGTTAATATCCAAAATATACCAGCAGCTCATACAACTCAATATCAAAAAAAAAAAAAACTCAATCAAAAAATGGGCAGAAGACCTAAATAGACATTTCTCCAACAGGCATATGAAAAGGTGTTCAGCATCACTAATTATTAGAGAAATGCAAATCAAAACCATGATAAGGTATCACCTCACAACAGTCAGGATGGCTGTCATCAAAAAGTCTACAGATAAAACATACAGGAGAGGGTGAGGAGAAAATGGTACCCTCCTACACTGTTGGTGGGAATGTAAATTGGTACAGCCGCTATGGAAAATAGTATGGGGGGGTTCCTCAAAAAACTAAAAATAGAAGTACTGTATAAGCCAGCAATTCTACTGCTGGACATATATCTCGAGAAAACCAAAACACTAATTTGAAAAGATACATGGACCCCAATATTCATAGCAGCATTATTTACAATAGCCAAGATATGGAAGCAACCTAACCATCAACAGATTAGTGGATAAAGAAGATGAGAGAGATGTACACACACACACACACACACGCACACACACACACACATTCTGAACTATTACTCAGACATAAAAAAAGAATGAAATATTTGCCATTTGCAACAACATGGGTGGACATGGAGCATATTATGCCTAGTGAAATAAGTGAGACAGAGAAAGGCAAATACTATATTTTATCACTTGTATGTGGAATCTAAAAAAATGAAAGAAATGAATGAATATAACAAAAGAGGAACAGACTCACAGATACAGAGAACAAACTAATAGTTACCGGGAAGAGAGGGGTGTGGAGAGGGGCAAGATAGGGGTAGGGGATTAAGAGGTATAAACTACTCTGTATAAAATAAGTAAGTTACAGGGATACATTGTAAAGCACAGGGACTATAGCCAATATTTTGTAATAACTTTAAATGGAGTATAATCTATACAAATATTGAATCACTATGTTGTATACCTGAATCCAATATAATATTGCAAATTAACTATACATCAATAAAAAAGAGGCACCACTCAAATTTTCAGTGGAAGGGTTGGCGTTTTCTTATGCAAGCTGCTGCTTTTTTCAAGTGAGTAGCTTAAAGGGGTGAGACAGATTGTGGAGACCAACCTCAAGAGTCAGGTCAGGAGTAAAATCTCTCCCTGTAGAGATGAAAGTGTGTCCACAGCTTTTGTCCTATACAGAGGAACAACTAAGTTAACTGGAATTTTTTCGCTTTGTTATGTTTCATTTTATAGTCATCTGAGATTGCTGTGCCTAATTTTTAAGTATTTCCCAGTATATCTTATGTATAGTATAGTTAATCATATTGGTCAGACGGTGATCCTCAGGTTCCGGGCCAGAGTGTCTACACTGTGTCATTCTGATTCAAGCTCTGTCAGACAATGAGGGACCTAATAGCATCAATGAACACCTACTCACAAAGCATTAGAGTTGGCTTTGGATCAAGACCCAATGCATCTGAACTTCTGAAGTACCCCATCAGTTAACCTTCACACCTTTGTAAGAAGATAAAAAGGAGAGGCCCCTACAGTAACCATGTTACTTGACAAGTATAGATGACATAATTAAAGTGCCTGGTATAAACTCAGCACATTATGGATACTCATGATGGTGGTGACTATAGAGATGATAATTATGGCTATAAAATGTTTTCCATTCCAATGAGTCTGTTGTTTGAATTTCTCGGCTCCAAATAGAAAACCCGGAAGGAGAGCACATGTCACTTTCCTTTGTTTAGAGAAGAACCTGCACAGATTGTGGTGCCCCTAGGACAATGGTGCTTCAAGGACAAAGGACAACCCTGCCTGAAAAAGTGTCAGCGTTACATCCCCTACCGGACTCTTAATCGCCCTCCCCACCATGTTGCAATGGTTACGAAATCCCTGAGCCCACCTGGGCGACACCCACCTGGGCAACGGGACCTGTCCCAAATAAGGAAAGGCATCTGCCCTGTCCCACTCCCACCTTACAGAAGGAAGGTATATGTGCTCGACCAATCAGTAAACGAAATTTTCACTTCGGACCATTCCTTTGTTTTCTGGCTGTAAAGACTGATCAATAGCACATGTCTGGCTCCACTCTCCCAGACTACTAAGAAGTCGGCCGCTGTTCTGGCAGCAACCCTTCCCTCTAATAAATTCTATCTTCTTTACATTCTGCCTTATGTCTGGAAATTCTTTTCCAACCCGTGTTCAGACCACGGCACAAATCCCATGTGTAGAAAGTTAATAAAAATAATTTTAATATTAATTATGATGAGAATGATAGGATTAATTCTAATAACCAATGATTACCATGGGCTCAAATGCAGAAGAATGTCACTATAGCAGGAAGCAGGATAAAGGGGAATTCCCATAACGCACATACTCCAAATAAAAAAAAAGTCACATTGATGATTCAGCAGCAGTTTTATTTGTTTGGCTGCAGTGTAATTCACATATGTACCCTTGAGAAGTAACTAAGAGAGTTTTAGCAAAGTTTCTGTTTCTGAAAAGGGAAGTGATGAAAACATAAAAAGTTTTCATGTTCTATTAAACAGAGATGTACGTAAAACGTATCATCCAGGGAAAAGCAGTAGCATTTTGTAGGTTTCAGACACACATTTTATTTCAAATAGGCTAAATTTGTGAGTAATTTAGGAAAGATTTCTTCATAACAAGTACTGTTTCAAAGAGGATTTATGTTTCTAAGGCTTGCTCATAAAATACAAACCTTTGTTGGTCTGCTCACTATTCCCCATTGTTTCAGAATTTTGGCTAAATCCTTACTTACAGCCGAAGGTAATGGGTAATAATTCCTTCCATGTTTTAAAAGGAAACACTTGAAATAACACATAGGAGCCTTATTAATAGGAGCAATAACCAGCTCTGAGATCATGATCGCATCATCGTCTCCAGCCTACATAGGTAAAACACAGACATTAGTTAGAGAAGAAGCCCCAGATCCTTTAACAGGTATTTGTTTGATAAGATCACTGTAATGTTTTCCTGTTTTTTCAGATGGGGGTGGGGAGAAGAGTTTCCTCTTCTAGTGAAAAAGCAAGAATGACAAATGGACCCATCAGAGAGATTGGAAGTGGCTTTGCAAATGGCATTGCTTATTTTGTGGCTGGATGCTACCAAAGTGCACAAGCATATAGGCCTGTTCTAACCTGCTACTGGAGGAGAGTAGGAAGGAAGTATTGGGAAAACTAGATACGTGTCTCCTGCAATTTGTGAGTCAAGGAAAATGGTGCCTGACTTTCATCTGGAATTGTCTGAAGGAAGGAGTTTAGCTGAAGCTACTTCTGATTTTAAGGGAAGAAAATCATCCACTTTGGAACAAGCTTCATTTGTGCCGTTTAGCTGGGAGAGTATATAAGACTTCTTCTTATTGTCCAAGTGAATGCTTAAAAGGTAGCCAGACTACAGCTCTCTTTAAAGGACTTTGACCAAGAGGAAGGTCTCCTGATGTGATGGGGCTGCAGGAAATAGGGCCCTGTTGGAAGGCAGGTGTTATGGGAGTGATAGGCAATCAGTGGTGAGTATATAGCCTGCATTAGACAAAGGTGCAGTGAGGGCTTCTTGGTGGGGGGTCGCTGACGTTCTCACTTGTGTGTCCCACAAGAGTGAGCCAGAATGTGAGCATCTGCCTCACAGAGGGTTGATGATCACATTGTAAAAGCACAAGTCAGATTTCCCTCTTTGGTCTAGTTCTATCTCCCCCCACCCCTCATCAGGAGAAGCCAAAAGCAACCATTCTTAGGGGTAGATTTGGAATAAAACAAGAGAGAGAGAAAAGAACACATCTCTCTTTTCTAATATGGATACACAGAGTTGTGTCCGGTCTGAGGAAAATGAGAAGAGAAATTTTAAATTGGATATGGGATGGTAGTACTGAATTAGATTGCACTGGATTTTTTTTACTACTTGGCCGTGAATTTTTTTTGCTTTTTTTGTTTGTTTGTTTGTTTTGCCTAAAAGTAACCAGAAAGCGATGTTATCTTTTGAAATAATGCCAAGGAATAGGGCAAAAAGAATGACCAGGGAAAAATATGCTGTATTCTGCTTATATCCTGCTGAATTTGGCCTAGTTAATAGACCAAATATATATTCCATAAATCATCTTAACAAGTGTTCTCTCCCACCCCTGTCTATATGAAAAACTTCTCTTTAATTAAAAGTTTGAATCTTAGGAGAGACAGAGAAAGATGGACAGACTGACACACGCACTCACGTGCATGCACGCACACACACACACAGAGAAACAGAGAATGATTGAGAGAGACTGTACATTAACTAGCCCAACACTGTGTTTTCTGAATAAGGAACTAAAACTAAGACTAAATAAGGTAACTTGAGCTTTGGAACAGACTTATAAGACCAGCCAACAGAGCCAATTGTTTTCTACATGAGTATCTTGAGACCAGGAAAGTTAAATTATTTGCTTAATGCCACACAGCTTGATTTAGAAGGAGAACCCATTTTGGTCTTGACATTCCTGACTCCTAGGCAAGTTTTGCACTTACCATGGGGTAAAAGTTTACCTGAGATAGTCTGGGAGAGACATAACTTGGATTATATTTTTCTGATTATCAGTTCTGGGCTTTGGCTCCTTTCAGTTAGTTCATTACACCTTCTGTGAATTGAAGTTGAAGACAAGAAATGGGCTCTAAGTGATGTCTTTGTAATTTATTAGCCTAGTATATGTTGATTTAGATTCTCTTTACTTGCTCCCAAATCAAACCACATATATCCTCAGTCCTCTTGGATACACAAAGTGGTACCAAAAATTAAGGAAAGAGAAGAAGGAATAAAGGATTTGAGGATTAATTTACACATGATAGTTTTTCTTTTACTAAAAGAAAATTGATAGGGAGCTTGGAAACATTGAATCTATTTCTTCTCTGGGTCCAATGGAAGCAAATGTTGATTTCTAACAATGAGTTCATTTCAAGAAAACAATACTATACCAAAATATTTTAACTTTTAAAATAACTAGCTAATTATACATGGATTTGATGCATATTTCTCGATCTGTAGCAACTAGATTACTATAGGAGAATAGATTTACCTTCTCTAGACCAAAAGAATGAGTTGCAAATAGATTCGACACAATCTAAGACTGGTAAATTGCTATTTTAGTTTACTTACAAAACAAACATATTCATTCCTTCGGTAAATTGAAATGAGTAACTGAACTGTCTTTAGCCCTTGTGACCATGAGGATGCTTTGAATTGGAAGTGGCAGAAAACTATCTAATATGAAAATCAATAAGAAAATGTATTGACCTCCTAAATATAAGTTAAGAAGTCTTCAGGATGGTGGAATCAGTGGCTTAATAATGTAAACAAGGACTAAGGTTTTTCTACTTTTCTACCTTTTCTTTTACTATTTGCTTTCCACTAGCCTGGATCATTTATGAACCAATCCCAGGGAAGAAAAATTCTATAGCTAATACCTCTATTTGCCTATTCTGAGTCTATTCTCCCCTGTTGCCTCTGAATAACAAAAATCTGATTTTGCTTAGGGCTGCAATGCACTTTGCTTAAAATTGCATGCTCCCTTGTAGTTAGGTATGCTTATGTGTTTAAGCTTTTGCCAGGCACAAGAGATGTGTGGAGCTTCCAAGCAAACACTCTAAAGAGGATGAGCATTCACTGCTTGGAAGTCCTGTCCAGGATGTATAACATGCAGGGCTCCTAGCGATGATTTTTCAAAGAAAGGGTATTGAGCCCTTCTTGTACTCCCTTCTTCCTTCTTTCTGGTTGAAATCAGGTTCTAATGGATGGAAATATGGAAAGACCCTGGGTCTCTGATGACTTTAGATCTGCTAAGCCATGCCTGTTTGGTCTATCTCCAGACTTCTTTTAAGTTGACCGTTGATATTAGTCACAACTGAAACAAGTACCATATTTTGGTTGTTTTGGCCCTTGTTGTGGATCAATGTTAAGGGAGCTGGGGTTAACATGATTGGTTTAAGCCAGTGATTCTCAACTTTGGCTGCAGTTTAGCGTCACCTTGGGAGTTTTAAAACCCTGGGCTCTTCCTCGGGCCAATTAAATCAGAATCCCTGGCTTGGCACCCAGGCATTAGAGTTTTTAAAGCTCCACAGGTGATTCCAGCGTGCAGCCAGCTGGCGGAAACAACACAGAGCCACCCCTGGAGGGAGCGTCAATTCCCAAACCACGTTGATCCTACATAATCAGGGAAGAGTGGCCTGGATATTGTAGAGTCAATTCCAGCGTGCACTAAGATCCTGTCCTTAGAAATGTCACAGAGCAGTAAAAAGGGGACAGTTTACTATAGAAAGAAACATGAATGTAAAAAACAAAGTTGGCTGGCAATGATGTTGTCCTTATTCTATCATAAGCAATCAGAAAAATTCAGAGGGGAGAAAAATAATTTGGGTGCTGTTATAATGCCAGTGTTTCATTGTCGTCCTTTCTGTTAAAGCTAAATGCTATTTTGCTAAATGCCAGCACCACAAACTAAAGGGTGTACAATTTCTCTTTGTTTGACTGTTCTTATGCAGTATGAAAGCGTCTTTCTTTGTTCACTATTTTTTTGTAAAATGCATCCTTGGCAACTGCATTGGTATAGAGAACAAAACCTTTCAGTTTACAATGAACAGAAAATATGATGTATCAGAATATCGGAAAAGTATAAACCAGGCATAAAGGTACATGGTGAAAGTGATAAAATGGCATGATGAAATTTAAAAAGGTGAAGGACATTTTCACAATGCAATACTGAGGTGAAATAAAGATACCGAGTAGCTTTGATGGTAATAGTAATCCTTTAAGTGAGAACATTACAAATAGGCTGGGTTCAGAAGCGGCTTCTTATAAATATTGGCTGGAAATATGATATTATCTCTTTTTCTAGACTGTATTTTAAGCTCACTTAGTTTGCCCACACCAGAGAAGGGGGCTTCCTGAGGATTTACAGTCAATTCTCATTATTCACAGATTCTGTATTTGAGAATTCATCTAGCAACTAAAGCTTAGTTGCTTATCACCCCCAAATCCATACTGAGGGTGCTTTTGCTGCCTTTCATGAACAAGCACAGGGTGATGAAAAATTTGAATTGCCTGATGTACAAGGTCTCAGGTGTGGCCAAACCAGGTGATGCTTTCTTATTTTAATTCTCATACAGTCAACAACTGTCCTTTTCAAGGTCTATTTAAGTGCCTTGCTTTTTGCATTCTTGTAATTTTTGTTGTTTATTTCATTGTTTAAAATGGCCTCAGCATAGTGCTGAAGCACTTCTAGTGCTTCTAAGTGAAAAAAGGCTCTCATGTTGCCCTTTTGTAGTTACATCCTGATCTCCTCCACCACCTCCCATCAATGACTCTTGGCAACCACTCATCTGTTCTTTATTCCTATAATTTTGTCATTTCAAGAATATTATATAAATAGTGTGTGACCTTTTAGGATTAGTTTTTTGACTCAGCATAATTCCTGGGATATTTTCAAGCTGTTGCATTAGAGTTTGTACCTTTTTATTGCTGAGCAATATTCCATGGTATGGGATGTACTATAGTTTGTTTAACCGGTCATCCATTCGAGGACAGTTTCTGGTGTCGGTTGATTGTCTTTCTCATTCATGTTGTAGTTTTCCTGGCTCTGAATATGATGAATGATTGTATCATTCATATGATTGTATGTTGTATCCTGGACATTTTAAATATTATGAGACACATATATAAACATAAACATATACATGTGTGTATATGTATATATGTTTATGTTTATATATATTTATATATGAGATATATATATATATATTTCATATATTTATATACACTTGTTGAAGTGCAGCCTGAGGTCTGGCTGAGTATGTGTGTTCAGCTTCACTTGTCCTGTCACCAGCGCCCCGGCAGAAGGGGGGCACTAAGTCATACTGCATTGTTTCAGACAGGTGGGATGGAAGGTCTACCTCCTACTGGGCCTCACTCACACTTTCTGGGTGACAGGAGCCAAGGGACTCGCACCGCCCTGTTGCCTCTGAATGAAGGTGGCAACTTAGCTCCCTGTTAAGCCTGCCGACACCAAAGGAGGGGAAAGTGGAAAGTTTACTCTCCTTATCTCCCCGCACCTCATGAGGGAGAGGTAAGCTTTCTTCTGTTGGTCTTTGTCAGGAGTAAGTCGGGGATTACCAAACAGTTATCTCTTGTCAGGTTAACCTCTTCTAAGTCTTTGGCTAGGAGAACTAGGCCCTTGGAGTTTCTTCTGTCCTCCTCTTGGTGGTTCCTGATTGGAGGCTTCTGCAATGCCCTGAGACCTATGGAAGGCAGTAAGGAAATCTAGGGAACTCGCCATGTGTTGTTGTGGACTGCATGTTGGGTGGTCCACATGCTTCTAGCTGCATTTCAGAAATTTCCTATATTTGTTTGTCATGTTATGTCCAGGCCATTTTAGTGTAAAAGGGAGGTTGTAGGAGGAATGGGGTTACTCTGTCGTGGTGAATCCAAAGTCTCTGGGTAACATTTGAAAAGACAAAAATGAGTTTGTGAGGAGGGGAAGTAATAAGTGGAAAAGAAAAAGTACATTAAAAAAAATCACAAAAGTGAAAAAAATTATGTCTTTCTATTTGCCTCTCTTAGCACATCTTCTGGGAACCTTGTTTCACTTGTCTCTGTTTAATTTTCAAATTTAATTATGCTTTTTGTCTTTCTGACTCAGGGACTGGCTTCATTAGACATTGCAAAATAGCCAGCATTTTAAAATGTTTTTCCTGACAATCAAATGCTATATTGGGGTAAATTTGGGGTCTTTAATTGTTTTCTCCTCTGATCTTTGTGTTGAGTGCTGTAGGAGATGTCATTTCACTTAAAAAAAAAAAAAAAAAGCATTCAATTTTTTTGGTTTGCTTCTTTTGTTTGCTTGGTTTTTTTGGTTGTTGATTTTGTTGTTGCTTCAAAGCTAGGCCACAGCCAGGAAGTCCCAGAAACCTGAGCTATGTAGGAGTTTATGTGCTGATAGCCATAGTTCCATTTTTTTTTTTTTAATAAAAAGTTCATATAAATTAGACTTTACAGACATATGTAAGAATATCACATTTTTGGCTTTTAATGTATTATTGATGAATACTTAGAAACTCATCTCCAGTAGTACTAGAACTAAATTACATAGTCCTGTACCTACACTCATGAAAAATAATATATATCCACAAGGTAATAGATAGAGTGTCTGAAAGAATGTCACAAAATATGTAATGATTAAGCAAAACCCATAATCCTGCTTCTTCAACCAGTGTTTTGTTTTGTTTTTGCTTTTGCTTTTGTTGGTTTTGTTTTTAATTCAAATTACATGAGTTAGATACCCAGAGTATGTACTGTAAGACATTTTAAAACTTCATAAGAAGATTTAAAAAATTCTGATAATTATGGTTCGGGCTAATACTGGTATTAACCTTTCTCACATATATACCATAGCATTTATCCCACAGGTTGAGTCCCTTAGAGAGTGACATTTAGAAACCTAATGAGAACTCCTCAAGTCCCTTATGGAAAGGGAGTTTGAAGGAAGTTGAAATAGAGGAAAACACCTTCATCTGTCTAGGAAAACGTAGTGAGAACCCAGATGAAGTCAGGGGCAGTGAACCATGGCGGGAGAGTGGATTTGAAGGTTGTGGGAGATGAGGAGGAAAGAGAAATTAAACAAAACTGTGGATCAGGTATATTCGGGTAGGTGGGCAAAGACCATGGATTCAAATCCATTATTTAATTGAGACCTAGAAATACCAGTCTGGAGTTCTGAAGAAAGGATGGAGTGGATCTCTGATAAGTGGAAAGTTACTGACATACAGATGATATGAGATATAAGACTTTAATTATAAGGTATGTGCTATGGACTTAATTTTGTGGGCCCCCCTCCAAATTCCTATGTTGAAACCCTAACCTAAACCTCCAATGTGACTGTATTTGGAGACAGGGTCTATAAGGAAGTAATGGACATTAAATGAAGTTATAAGGGTGGGACTCTGATCCAGTAGGATTAGTGTCCTTATTAGAAGAGATACCAGAGATTTACTCTCTTTCTCTCATTCTGCACATATTTGCAGTGGAAAGGCCATGTAAGGACATAGTAAAAAGGTAGCCATCTGCAAACCAGGAAGAGAGATAACACCAGAAACTGAATTCCAGAATATTAATCTTGACCTTCTCAGCCTCCAAAACAGTGAAAAATAAATTTCTGTTGTTTAAAACACCCAGTTTGTGGTGGTATTTTATATGGCAGCCCAAGCAGACTAATGTAGCATGTGAATGGAAGAGATTTCCAAGGGAAAGCGGGAATCATGAGAACAGTTAAGTAGTAAGTCTTGGAAGGTATAAATTTACTATTTTAGTAGGTGATATGATTGGGATAATCAAAGTTATCAACTGGAATCTCTCAGAATTAATGTGGGGATAATAATGCATCCAGTAAAAAAGAACATATTTTAAAAAATTAATAGTTTTCCTAAATACCATTAATTACCAGGTAGAAAATAAAGTGAATGAAGAATTACATTCACAATAACAAAAAAGTAAAAAATTCATAGCGTTACTTAAAATAAATAGTAATTGTCAGTATATAATAAAGAAAATTATAAAACTTTACTAAAGATATAAAAGAACATCTAGGGCTTCCCTAGTGGTGCAGTGGTTAAGAATCCACCTGCCAATCCAGGGGACATAGGTTCCATCTCTGGTCCTGGAAGATCCCACATGCCGCAGAGTAACTAAGCCTGTGTGCCACAACTACTGAGCCCGCACGTCTAGAGCCCATGCTCCGCAAGAAGCCACCGCAATGAGGAGTCCGCACACTGCAATGAAGAGTAGCCCCCACTCGCCGCAACTAGAGAAAGCCCGCGTGTAACAACAAAGACCCAAGTCAGCCAAAAATAAATAAATAAAAATAAATAAATTTATTAAAAAAAGATAGAAAAGAACATCTAAATGTTCTAATCCATAAATGGATTCTATGGTTTATTTTACTTATTAGAAAAACCTAACACTGTAATGCTGCTAACTGTTTAATAGTCAATACCATTACTGCAATTCTGGCCAAAACATATATCATCAGGACTTTGTTTCAGAGATAAGACAGAGTTACAAAATAAACTCACAACAGTGGCTCAGAATATTTAGGAAAAGACACTAATGAATGTCCTTGGCCCCCTCAGATATTGAAATCTCATCATCACCATCATCGTCATCCACAATATTTGAAACAGGACGGTACTCAGAAAGGTACAGACACTTGAACCAGTGGAACATAAGGTCTAGAAATAATTCCACAGAAATATAAAAATTAGTTTATAGTAAAGGTGATACTACGTACCCAGGATGGAAAAAAGCACTTGATTTTTATGTAATGCTAAAAACACACAAAAAAGTTATAATTGTACTACAACAACTGGGTAGTCATTAGGAAAACAAAAATATTAGGTCTAACCTCATACCAATGTAAATTCCTGATATAGCAACAATTTTAAATGGGGAAAAAGGAATACATAAAATAGTGAAGAAGGGGAAAACATATATCTAACTGTGAAGTAGAACCTTGTGCACATGACACCAGAGTTCAGAGCCACAAAAGAAAGTGCTTATTTGATTACATAAAAATTCCAAATTGTTAAGATTGCTAACAAAGCTACAAGTAAACTTCAAAAGTGGTAAAAATTGCACATTGTCTCAGAACATTATGACAACATTCAATATGACCGTGATTAAAATTCCAATAGAAAAGTAAGATGAAACATGTGGAAAAGCAAGTTTTAAAAAAGAAAATATGAATATAAATGTGAAAACAAAAATATGAACATATTAAACCCCAGGATGACTCAAAAATTTTGTAGTAAGATAATAATTAAATATATATTGTATCTAATAAATTAACAAAGATTTTAAAAATCTGTATTGGAAAGAATGAGAATTATCATGCATTATGGCTGAAATGTAAATTGCTGCAACTTATATATAGATCAATTTGAAAACAGATAGAATAGAGCCTGAACATTTGCACACTCCTGTGATATTAGTCTGAAAGAATGCTTAAGAATAAATGCCAACTGCTATGTACAGAACTCTATACACATTGTTTTTTAAAGAATCACCTAAGAACAACCTAAGTATTCAACAGTATGAGAGTCACTAGATAAATTCATGTAATGGAATAATACCCATTCATTAAAAGTAATTAGCCAAGCTTATTTAACTAAACTCAATTAACTAAACTAAACTAAACATGCAAAAACATGTAGAGGAATAAACCTTTAAAATACATTCTATGTATATGAACAGAAGAAAGTCTAGAAGTGTAAGTATCAAATTAATAATGTTGAACTCTGTGTGGCAAGTATTTCCTCTGTGTACATTTTCTGATTTGAAAGAAACTAAAGATTATAGATATCTTGTGAAACAACATATTATGTTTAGAATAATAAGAATTCTTAGTCATTCTAATATGGGTAAAAGAGAAATAATAGGAAAAAAAGGAAATAGGGATTTAGGTAGAAAACACGAAATAGAGATGATATTAAATCAGAAAAAAAGAGACTTTAATGAATAATGGAGAGAGAATAAGAGTGTCCATTGCCTCCTGATTTGTTCAGTGCTTGGAATATGCCCTCCACCCTTCTATGTGCTGAAGGAGGAGAAGTGAAGACATACAAATTTTTACCTTGAGAGAAATTAAAGTTTGTGAGGGAGGAACAGGATGGTGGGTAGAACATGATTTACAATGTTTGTGTAAGATAGTGTGGTGGCAGTGGAGATGGAAGACATGGGTGGATTTAGGACATATTTTGGATGAGAACTCACAGGTCTTGCTGACAGATTGAACATGGGGAAGAGGCAAAGGGAATTATCTGTCATCAACTACTAAAATTAATAACATGGAGGGAGAGAAAGTTAATCAAAAGTTAAATTTTGGATGTACTAAATGTAGAATGGTGATTAGGTCAGGTAAGATTGTTGGATAAATATGCTTGAAGCTTAACTGAGGAATAAATGCTGGAGGTAGAGATTTGGAAAATCATAAAAAAAAATATATGGCTATTAAATTCAAGAGATTAAATGATATCACTTAAAAGGAGAATGTAGCTGGTGAAGGGCTCAGCCTTGGACCACTCAAATGTAGGGGTGTTTGAGAAGAAAAAGGCTGTCTAGATAAGGAAATGAGCAAGAAAGACAGGAGAGTGTTCACAAAAGCCATGAAAAGAAAGGGTTTTAATGAGTAAAGCATATTCTATTGGGCTAAATAATACTGATAAAACAGAAAAATATCCCCTGGATTTGGCAGTACCGATGTCACTGACAAGAACCTAGTCAAGACCAGTTTCAGTATGTGCTGGATCAGAAGCCAGATTGGAGTGGGTTAAAGAGTCATTCGGCAAGTGTGGATGAGGATTTTGTGGGAAGGAGGAGAGAAATGGATACTTTCTGGAAGGGGTGGAGGCTCAAGAGAGGCATTTTTCTATTAAGATGGGAAATAGCATGATGAGATTTTACCTGGTTTAGAATGACCCAGTAGAGATGAAGTGAGTCTTGGCTCTGCAGGGAGAGGGAAATAAGGAGTAGAGCTCTTGGAAAGGTGGGAGAGGATGGGTCCGGAGTATACATTTTGGGATTAACATTTTTTAGATGAAGGGACTTGTATTCCACTATAACCAGCAGAAAGTCAGAGAACATGGCTATAAATGCTGGTGAATTTATAGATTTAGTCGTGGGAGGATGTTGAAATTCTTGTTTTATTGAAGTTTTCCTATCAAGTGGAAGACAAACTCAGCAGCTAAAAACTGACGGTGTAACATAAGGATGATTTGTGAAGTGATAAAAATCTACAGAATACTGAATTGGAAGCATAGGAAAAAATATTTTCTAGGGACATGTAATAGGATTTCTAAGCAGTACTATGTGTTCATTTGTGACATGAAAATATAAATATGAAGATTAACATGCTGGTCTGGTTGTATACAGGCAAAACTTGTTTCACTGTGCTTCGCAGATATTGCATTTTTTTTTTTTTTTTAACAAATTGAAGGTTTGTGGAAACCCTGCATCACACAATTCTATTGGCACAATTTTCTCACTTTGTGTCTCTGTGTCACATTTTGGTAATTCTCACGTTATTTCAAACTTTTTCCCTATTATATATTGAAATATATAATATCCAATATATTTGTTACAGTCATCTGTGATCAGTAATCTTTGATGTTACTATCACAAAAAGATTGTAGCTCACTGAAGGCTTATATGATGGTTAGCATTTTTTAGCAATAAAATATTTTTAAACTAAGGTATCTACAGTGTTTTTTAGACATACTACTATTGCACACTTAATAGACATTATAGTGTAAACTTAACTTTTATGTGCACTGGGATACCAAAAAATTCATGTGACTTACTTTATTGTGATAGTCCCTTTACAGTGGAACTGAACTTGTAATACCTTTGAGGTATGCTTGTAATTTCTACTGGAATGTTAAGTACTCAGGTGTAGGAACAAAGGATGTAGAGAGTTAGGTTCAACCAGGTTTGTGATGTTTCCAGGTGAGTACTACAAAGCAGAAGTAAGGGAGTTGAGGGTGCTTGTAAGGCAGTAAATATCGTGAGAGCTCAATCTAAGCTGGGTAGGTAGGGAAGTGGCAATAGATTATAGATGATAAATAATTAAAAAGAACCAGTACTAATAGACTAAAGACCTAAAGTCAAAAAATCGTTAAAGTACTAGATCACCTACTAGAGTAGGTGATCTGGAAGAACACACTAAGGTTGGTAGAAACTGGGGAGCCCACCATCTGATTTTGGGAGAGTGTGACTGCTAGGGTGGCATTGGAGGAAAAGTTAGTTAGATATATAAACAGATAAAAGAAATGAGAAGTCAGGAAACTACATGTCATGCATGCTCATGGTCAAGTCACAAAGAATGATAGGGAGTTTAGAGAAAGAGCGAAAGACAGTGTGTCCTAGGAACTAAAATCTTCAGTGACTTAGGGAAAGTGACATGGAAAGCAGTACAAATGAAAACAAAATAAAACAAAACAAAAGCCAAAAAACCCCAGAAAAATGCAAAGATGAGTACCTATCAATAGTATTGTGCTTTTGAAGAAAGAAAGAGAAGAATATATCAGAAGTTGAATCCCAGAACCTGAACTACTCATCTCCAAAGCTCCTGTACATATGACACTCCCCATTTCAGTTGACGTCAACACTATCTTTCCAGTTGCTTAAAGTTAAACCAGAGTCCCCTTAATTGTCCTTGACTTGCTGAACTATGCAGGAACCTTAATATAATCTAGTAAGAAGTCTAAACTTGGAACTCTACAAATCCAAGACTTGGGTGAGGAGGGATAGGTTGCATATTTATTAAGAAAACTTACCGTTAATCAGGTAAGGTTTGGTCAAAACCTAATGAGGCTAATCACCCCTCCTCCAAACTTTTTGTCTCATACACGAGGTATCCGAGAAGCAGAACCTCTATACCAGGGGCTCTATTAGAAGCTGAGTCCTCAAGGCACATCAAGATAAGATAGGAAGGTGGAGACCATATTCCAAGAAGAAACTGAGAATATAGAGGAGTCTTCGGATCATCAAATGGGTATTCTAGAGGACACATTGAAAAAACTTAAGAGAGTGGAGCAGAATGGGGTTTAGAGAGAATTAAGATGTGCCTAATAGAATAAGGCTGAGAGAAACCAGTGACACCAGATGGCGTGGAGGCTTGGAACATCTAGGAATGATAAGGTAAATAGTGACTATTTACTTCAATTTCCTCTGAAGATGGAATGATTTTAGTTTCCTTGAGAGTGCTGGCAATCAGTGTTAGCTAGAATTCTACAGATTTAGTTATTTTGATATTGAGCAATGAGAGAACAAAATTTATTACATAAAGAAAGAGTTGATTTTCCTTTTTCAAATTCATAGTTACTGCTTTCAAAATACAGGTGGTCTTTTGTGTTTATGCATAGCCCCATGGGCAGAGCCTAAATTAGATAAACATGGTCATAAGATGTTGAAAGAAGAGGAATGTCACATCTGAGAGGCTTTGAAGAAGATTGAAGGTTCAAGTGGTCATGAAAGCTAAATCCATTATCGCCATCTTCAGGATCTCATAGTGGCCCCAGAAAGGTTACTGTTAAGACTATTTGAGGAAGGTTCTAAGAGGTGGGAACTCCTGACTAATGAGCATATGTAATATGCAGGAAGGGAATAAAATACCTGAACTAGATGGTATGATAGAATACATGGAAAGAGAAAAGAGGGAACAAAGGCAGGAGATGAACTTATGGTAAGAGTTACTAGGGGATGGTGAAGTCAGGACCAGGAGTTATAGGCAAATGCTTACTAGAAAAGAAAGAACTTGGTTTAAAAAACATCTAATATTTAACATTGGTAAGCTGCTGTTATGTATCAGACACTCTCCTAGAGTTAATGCTAATGTAATTTGTTTAATCCCCATTAGAAAATAAAAACAAAAACTAGGAGTTGCATACAACACTCATCTGTGTTTTATAGATTAGGTGATGGAGACTTGGAGAGGTAAGTACCCTGCTAGGGTCTTGCCCCCAGTGAGTGTGGCCAGGATTCACACCCACTCAGCCTGTCTCCATAGCTCTTGATCTTTACCACCAGGAATGCAAAATAAGGAATTCAAGGATAGTACAATAAATCAAACAACATTGTTTTAGCAGAAAAAAAAAGAACATTTCAGGAATGTTCAATAATTAGTTGAGGAAATAGTGTATAGAAAAATTTAACATATTTATGAGGTCACATCAGGATTACCATCAAAAAATGTCAAGTATTGAAAATTTAATTATTTTTTCTAATATGAGGATTTTGATCAAAAAAAAATTATAGACAAGACTGGCTTCATGGGTATGCAGACTGAGAATCACAAAGGGCTCTCTGCCTAGAGGAGTCGTGTGCTTTGTTTAATGCTTTAATGTTAACAAAGCATTAGTCTCATTGCATTTTGAAAAAGGAGTCTTGCATTTCATTTTGCCTGGGAGGCCTTGCAAATATGTAACTGTTCCTATATGTAGATAGTGAAATGGTCAACAAATCATCTCAACATGCCAATATATTCAAATTGCATCTGATTTTAGCCAAAGAGAAGCACAAAAAAAGCTAATGGTTGAAGATTTGGAATGTATTATTAAAGCATAAACAAATGAAATTTATCGAATGTGCCATGTTCAAAAAACAACAGTATATCTCTGGCTCTGAAAATGGGGAAGTCAGTTGCAACTAATTCACTAACTTTAAAGTACTTTGGAAGAATAGCTGAATCATCTGTAAGGTAAAGCCTCTTAGAGTGTCCCAGGTAGAACTTGCAACCAAAAAAAAAAAGAAAAAAGAAAAGATTCAACTTAGTTTCAGGAACAAAATTCACAAAGGAGTGAGAAGGCAGTCCCAGAGACTCTGCCAGCTCTACATGGGGAGACAATAAAAGAACACATGGGAACAGAAAGTAAAAACTGATACCCATACAAATCTAGACATTTTCTGGCCGGCAAAAGAGAATTCACCACAATAGGCTAAGTCCTTTAGGACACATCTGCAAACACGGATGAGGAAAACCTTCCAAATCTGCTAGATTTTTGCTAATGCCATTTCAGTCATTAGTAGGTGGAATGAAAGAATGCCAGTTAATCCTATGGGGGCCCACACAGAGATGTACATGGTAGTGTGTGGTCTCTTACAAAATTTCTGCTTCATTGTATAGGGCAATAAAGTACAGAAAAGGAAAAATCTATTCTGTCCAGTGGCATATTCCTTATTAGCATGCCCAGAGTGAGGATTTAGCACTCCAGATAAATATGGTTCTATAGTAAAGGATGATACAAGGATGCCACTAGAGAGTCAGTTTGCTAGACAATGAAATGACAGTATTTTAAGTCAAGAGACACTTCTGACAAAAGCTCTCGGCTACTCCAAGATTATAATAGTCTTTTTTGTTTTTTTCTTTTATTGAGCACATATATGTGTTTTCCTGTATGGAGACTTTCTGATATCATATAAAGACAATAAGAGTCCCATATGTTGAATGGAAATTAACCAGATTAAGCATTTTTTCATATACCTTCATATTAAGGTGCACAATTAATCATAAAAATGCTGTAAGCCAAATTTCTATATTATGCTACTCTTGAAAATAAAAATAGTTGCTAAATATTCTAAGTAGGTTATAAGAAAATTGACAGTTCTTTATTGCTTTCTCATTCAAGAAATACAGATAATCTCTTAAGCGTCAAAAGTGATTTGTTTTCCAACACCTCAGCATTGATTTGTGGATTTTTAATTGGATGATGTTGCAGGAAAATATTTTGATTATTTATTAGCATGCTTAGCTTTGACAAACAATATTACATATCCAGAATAATTCCTCTGCAGTATAAACTACAGTAAAATTGTTGTGACGCGAGAAGCATCACATTGCCTGTATCTGAATCAAGAAATCCATAATTGTGGAATCCAGATTATCTGAAGCTTATTAGTTTTCTTTCAACATTTAACAAACATTTTTGCCTGATCTAAGGCTGCTGAGAGATTAAGTCTGCATTTTATTAATCTCTGTATTACTAGCAAAGGGCACAGAACCTGTCATGTAAGCGTGCAATAATATGTTTATTCTGAAGTAAATAGTTTGGAATATCCTTACACACGGAGAGAATCATTTGTATCTAATGTGTGTTAGGGTGCTAGGGATTTGGGTTCAACTTTTGGTTCAAATTTAAACAAATAATAATTGTTGAAATCTCAGTTACCTCAACTGTAAAATAGAAATAATTCCCTTCCCATTGGAAAAGGTTATTTTTTCCAGTTTTATTGAGATATAGCTCACATATAACATTGTGTGAGTTAAAGGTATACAATGTGTTGATTTGAAACATTTACATATTGAAAAATGATCACCACATTAACATCAGGTAATAATTCCATCACTTCATATAATGATCATCATTTTTTTGTGGTAAGAAAATAGCACCTTTGAACTATATAGTATTTTTAACTATAATCATCATACTGAATATGAGATCCCCAGAAATTATTTGTCTTATAGCTAGAAGTGTGTACCCTGTGACCAGCCTCTCCTTATTTCCCCACCCTCTAGACCCTGGTAACCACCAATTTAGTATCTGTACAAGTTCAGCTTTTTTAGATTCTACATATAAGTGATATCATATAGCATTTGTCTTCTGCTATCTATTTCACTTAGCATAACACCTTCAAGGTCCAACCATGCTATTGCAAATAGCAGGATTTCCTTCATTCTCATGGCTGAAGAATATTTTCCTGTGTGTGTGTGTGTGTGTGTGTATGCTTATAATAAAACTTCCTGAGAATCTTTCCTGTGATGAATCCAGATATTGCCAGTCCTCTGATGAGTCATGGGCAAGGCAAATGAAATTCTGACTACAGAAACATTTGTAGAAAATTCCTGTGTGCTGATAGCCATAACTAGAAACTTTTCTGCTTGTTACATATATAATACATAAGTGTAGAAGAATATAAAACAGTTCATGAATCATAAACATTAATTATATTAGGGAGAATTAAATTTCCAATATTAAGTATTGTTATGTTTTTTTCCTTTGAGATATGTTTATATTTCTGTTCCAATTAATATGTTCTGAACTTTCAGATCGATCTATCTATCTATCTATCTATCTATCTATCTATCTATCTATCTATTTGTCTATCTATTATCTGTCACATCTTTATCCATTCATCTGTTGACAGGCACTTAGGTTGTTTCCATATCTTGGCTATTATGAGTAATGCTGCAATGAACATGAGAAAGCAGATGCATCGTCAAGATCTTATTTGAATTTCCTTTAGATATATACCCAGAAGTGAAAATGCTGGATTATATGCAGTTCTATTTTTATTTTTTTGAGGAACCTGCACACTGTTTTCCATAGTGGCTATACCAGTTCACACTCCCATCATTCTCTTTTTTCCACACCCTCACCAACACTTATCTCTTGTCTTTTTGATAACTACTGTAACAGGTATGAGATGATATCTCATTGTGGTTTTGATTCGCATTTCCCTGATGATTAGTGATGTTGAGCACCTTTTCATGTACCTATGGGTAATTCGTATGTCTTCTTTGGAAAAATGTCCATCTAGTACTTCTGCCCATTAAAAAAAATCACATTGCTTGGGTTATTTATTATTATTATTATTGCTGTTGAGTTGTAAGAACTCTTTTTATAATTTGAATATTAGCCCCTTATCAGTTATATGACTTGCTGTGCAGAAGCTTTTTAGTTTGATGTAGTCTGACTTATTAATTAAGTTTTACTTTTGTTGCTTGTGCTTTTGGTGTCATATCAAAAAATCAATGCCAAGACCAATGTCAAGGGGCTTTTCCCCTGCATTTTCTTTTAGGAGTTTTGTGGTCAGGTCTTATTTCTAAGTCTTTAGTCCATTTTGAGTTAATTTTTGTAAGTGATGTAAGATAGGGGTTCAATTTCATTCTACATGTGGTTATCCAATACTCCCCACACCATTTATTGTAGAGACTCTTCTTTTTCCATTGAGTATTCTTGGCTCCCTTATCAAATATTAGTTGACTGCAGTGTATGAGGATTTATTTCTTGGCTCTTGCTTCTGTTCCATCGGTCTGTGTGTCAATTTTTATGTCAGTACCATACTGTTTTGACTGTTAATAACTTTGTAATATAGTTTGAAATTAGGAAGTGAGATGCCTCCAGCTTTGCTCTTCTTTCTCAGGACTGCTTTGGCTCTTCAATGTCTCTTGTGGTTCCACACAAATTTTAGAATTGATTTTTCCATTTCTTTAGAAAATGCTATTGGAATCTTAATAGGGATTGCATTGAATCTATAGATGGCTTTGGGTAGCATGGACATTTTAATATTAATTCTTGCTATCCATAAACTTTAGATATCTTTCCAATTGTTTATGTCTTTTTAAATTTCTTTCATCAAAACCCTGTAAATAGTTCTCAGTATACTAATCTTTCATTTCCTTGGTTAAATTTACTCCAAAGTATTTTATTATTTTTGACGCAATTGTGAATGAGGTTATTTTCTTTATTTTTTTTTTCCAGATATTGTAGTGCTTAGAAATATAACTGATTTCTGTATATGGACTTTGTATCCTGTAACTTTACTGATTTATTTATTAGTTCTAATAGTTTGGGGGCAGAATTTAGGATTTTCTGTATATAAGATTATGTCATCTGCAAACAAAATATATTTTACCTATTCCTATCTGATTTAGGTATATTTTGTTTATTTTCTTGCCTGATTGTGCTAGGTAGGACTTCCAGTACTTTGTTGAATGGAAGTGGTGAGAATAGGCACCCTTATCTTGTTCCTGATCTTAGAGGAAAAGCTTTCACACTTTGACCATTGAGTATGATGTTGGCTGTGGGATTATCATATATGGCCTTTATTATGTTGAAGAATGTTTTCTACACCCAATATGTTGATTGTTTTTATCATAAAAAAGGTTGTATTTTGTCAAATGCTTTTTCTGCATCTATTGAGATAATCACGATTTGATCTTTCATTCTATTAATATGGTATATCACATTTATTGATTTGCATATGTTGAACCATCCTTGCATCATAGGGAAAATTCCTGCTTGTTGATGTTGTATGGTCTTTTTAATGTGTTGTTGAATACACTTTTCTAATATCTTGTTGAGAGTTGTTACATCTGTGTTCATCAGGGATATTGGTCTGTAGTTTTCTTTCCTTGTAGTGTCCTTATCTGGCTTTGGTATCAGGCTATTACTCGCCACATAAAATGAATTTGGGGGTGTTCCCTCTTCTGAAATTTTTGAGAAGAATTTGTGAAGGATTGGCATTACTTCTTCTTTAAATGTTTAGTAAAATTCACTGATGGAACAATTTTGTCCTGGGCTTTCCATCCTTGAGAGGATTTTGATTATTGATTAAATCTTCTTACTCATTATTGGTCTGTTCAGGTTTTTTATATCTTCATGATTTCATCTTGGTAGGTTGTATGTTTCTAGGAATTTATCCATTTCTTCAAGGTTCCCCAATTTGTTGATATATACTTATTCATAATCTTTCATGATCCTTTGTATTTCTGTTAGATCAGTTGTAACATCTCCTTCATTGCCGATTTTATTTATTTATGCCCTCTTTGTTTCTTAGTGAGTTTACGTAAAGGTTTCCTTTTTTGTATATAAAAAAATTTAGTCTTAGTTTAATTTGATCTTTTCTAATGTTTTTCTGGTCTTTATTTCATTTATTTCTGCTCTGATGTTTATTTCTTTCCTTTCACTTATATGAGACTTAGTTAGTTTGTCTCTTGCTAGGTTCTTGAGGTGTAAAATTAGGTTGTTACTTATTGTGGGCATTTATTGCTAAAATCTCCCTCTTAGCATTGCTTTTGCTGCATCCCGTAAGTTTTTTATGTTGAGTTTCCATTTTTGTTTGTTTCAAGATATTTTGATTTTTCTTTTGATTTCTTCTTTGACCCATTGCTTGTTTAGAAGCATATTGTTTAATCTCCACATATTGGTGAATTTTCCAGCTTTCCTCCTGTCACTGATTTTTAGTTTCATTTTAATTTCATACCACTGAGTTTTGGAAAAGATACTTCCTATGATTTCAGTCTTCTTATATTTGGTAAGACTTGTTTTGTGACTTATCATGTGATTTATCCAGGAAAATATTCCATATGTGCTTGAGAAGAATTTGTGTTCTGTTGCTATTGGATGGAAGGCTCTGCACATGTCTGTTGGTTCCATTTGGTCTAAAGTTTGGTACAAGTCCAATGTTATCTCACTGATTTTCTGTCCAAAGGATCCATTGTTGAAAGTGGTGTATTGAAATCCCCTACTATTATTGTGTTGTTTTTTATTTGTCCTTTCAGATCTGTTAGTATTTGTATAGTATATTTGGGTGCTCTGATATTGGACACATATACATTTACTATTTTATCCTCTTAATGAATTGACTCCTTTATAATTATATCGTGATCTCCTTTGTCTCTTGTTACAGTTTTTGGCTTAATTCTATTTTTTTCTGATATAACTATAGCTACCCCTGCTCTCTATTTTGTTTCTACTTACATGGAATATCTTTTTCCATCTTACAGATGTAACAGTCTATTTTACATTGATAATAACTTCAATTCCTTAAAAAACTACCCTTTTACTCCCTCCTTTTTTTATGTCATAATTTGTTTCTTTTCATATTGTTTATTCACTAACATATTACTGTAGCTATAGTTATTTTTAATACTCTTGTCCTTTCTTCATTTCACTACAGTTAAGTGTTTAACACTCTATCACATTATAGTATTAGAGTTCTGAATTGAGTATATACTTACCTTTATCATTGTGTTGTATGTTTTCATGTTACTAATTACTGTTCTTTCATTTCAGCTTCAAGAAGTCTTTCAGTATTTCTTGTAATACAGGCTAGTGACGATGGATTCCCTCAGGTTTTGTTTTTCTGGGAAAGTTTTTGTCTCTCCTTTATTTCTGAAATACAACTTTGCTGGGCAACATATTCTTGATTGGCAGGTTTTTTTCTTTAAGCACTTTGGATATATCATTTACATTCTCGTGCCCTATAAGTGTTCTGCTGACAGCCTGAGGGAGTTCCCTTATAAGTTACAAGCTTCTTTTCTCTTGCTTCTTTTAAGATTCTCTCTTTGTCTTTGACTTTTGAGAGTTTTATTACAATGTGCCTTGGAGAGGATCTTTTTAAGTTGGTTTTGCTTTGTGACCTTTGAGCTTCATGAACTTGGATATCCACATCTCTCCCCAGATTGGGAAGTTTTCAGCCATCATTTCTTTAAATAAGCTTCCTGACCTCCTTCTCCCTATCTTTTCCTGGAACTCCAATTATTTTGAATTTTTTTCTTTTAATGCTATCCCATAGATCAAGCAGGCTTTCTTCACTTTTCTAGAATTCTTTTTTATTCTCCTCTGACTAGATAATTTCAAAGTCCTTTCTTCAGTCTCACAGATTTCTTTTTTCACTTGATCAGTTCTGTTGTTGATGGGTTTTTTTTTCATTTTCATTTCATTCATTGTTTTCTTCAGCTGCAGGTTTTCTGTTTGATTCTTTTTTTAATCATTTCTATCTCTCTTAAAATTCTCTTTTTTTGTGTGTATTGTTCTCCTGATGTTGTTGAATCATCCTTCTGTGTTTTCTTGTAGCTCATTTAGCTTCCTTAAAACAGCTATTTTGAATTTTTTACCTGGTAAATTGCAGACCTCCATGTGTTTGGGTGTGGTTACCAGAAGATTATTGTGATCCTTTATTGTACCTTGATTTTTTGTGTAACTTGAAGTTTTGCATTGCTGTTTTTGCATATGAAGTGTCAGTCACCTCCTCTCTTTACTAAATGCCTTTGGGGGGGTGAGGGTGGAGAAATAACTTCCTTCAGCCCTGCTAGAAATCCTGAGGCTTTCTTAGACCTTCTATAGATACAACTGCTCCACACATCTTGCTCTCTCTTGTTGCAGGATTCTTAAGCTCCTATGCCGTCTTTGTATCCTGCAATACATGAGGCTGAGTGCTGACAGCCTCTCTTTTGTTTCCCCAAAGGTGACACTAAAGCTCAAGTTTGTGGTCTCTCCCTGGTCTGCAGATTCAGCCAGTTTTCTACATGGACTCACTAGCCGACTGACAAAGCTTGCTCTTACCACTGCTATCTGGAGCATACACAGGGAGCTGGCCAGGGGATGGAATGTGTGTGGGTGAGGCATTTGGAGCACTGGCAGTGCCCACAGGCCAGCTGAGGGGACCCATGGGTGAGGCATTCTCAGTGCCTTATGGGCAAGCTTCTTGATGGAATCAGTAACACAATAGTGTCTACATTCTTTTAATATTTCCCGAGAGTTCTATCTTCTCTTCTTCCTGCTACTTCCCACACACTAGTCATTTATCTCATGATCAGTACTCCAGATACGGCTAGAGAGAAATGAGCCCATTTGGCAGTCTTCAGCACAGATGGGGAAGCTGGGTACTTACTTACTAGTTCTCCTTTCCCCCTGGAGGAGAAATCATGGGTCACTAAACTGTGTAACCTTGGGGGAGGTATGATCTAGCAAAGTCAACTCTTTCTCTTACCCACTCCAACACATCCAAACTTGTATTATTTTTGTCCAACATAGTGCTTAACTTTTCTGGAAACCTGGACTTCCATAAAGGCTCTCTTGTCTGTGGGTGATTTTTTAGGTTACTGATCTCCAGAGGCTCCCACACCACAGCTTAGAGTGGCTGGAGGTGGCTTATGGACTACTGCAGAGTCCATAACCAGGACTGAGTCCTGTCTGCCTGTTTCCCAATGCATTGTTGGGCAAGACTCCTCCTGGTTCCTTGACATATGGTGCTGGTATACAGTTTCCTTAAAGGTACTTTTGTTTGTGGATGGATGTTGAATTTTTGTTTTTGAGATGAAAACAAAACAAGGGATGTGTTTTGCCACACAATGCTGATGTCACACCAAAAAGATCTTTTGAGAGTAAAAAAACCTCATTGTTATTTTAATAAAACAAATATATTCTTTGTTCATTCAGCAGCAATAATTGTAAAATTTGAGTCAAAAGCAGAACTTGGAGTGCTTAGATACCAGTTTATCAGCTTTATTCCTTAAAGCCACTGAAGTCTCAGTTTGATTTTAATTCTTGAATTTGCTGATCATCATGTTATAAATCCCTGAAGTAGTTAACACTGTAATATTCACAATCTCTTATCTTACTGTATTTTATGAAAAAGATTACTTTGAATACTATACTTTGTCTCACATAATTTACATACCCATATTAGATGCCCTCTAATTGAATCTTAAAATTGGCTCTTTAAAGCTTAATTATGTTCTATGGCATAGTTTATCTGAATTGTTTAAAAATTTTTCCAGGTCAATTTCCAGGTACTAAAGGTTTTAATGGAATGCAACTAAGCTATATTCTTGACCAAAAAGCATAATTTCAGTTATTTCAATTTCTCTTGGTTATGCACATCCAGAATATTTAACCAGGTTCATGTTTATTTGGACTATCATCATGAATTTAATTGTAGGTTACATTTGTAGGTCTCTGTTGTTAAATTAAGGGGCACCATTAAATGCACTGTTTTCATTTAAATTGTAAGAAAAATATTTATCTTTACATTACCTTGAGCTATTCCTCACTTGCTTTTTTAATTAATAGACATTATTTTTTAGAATAGTTTAATATTTATAGAGAAATTGAGTAATAATATAATTCCCATATAGCACCCTCTCACAGTCTTCACTATTATTAATATCTTACATTGGTATGTTACAGTTTTAACAATGAACCAATATTGTTAACTAAAGTCTATAGATGATTCAGATTTCCTTAATTTTTACCTAGTATCCTTTTGTATTCCAGGATTCTATTCATGACATCACACTGCATTTAATCATTATCTTCCCTTAGATTCCTCTTGGGTGTGACAGTTTTTCAGATTTTCCTTGTTTTGGGGAACCTTGACAGTTTTGAGGAGTATTGATCAAGTGTGTTGTAGGATGTCCTTTTATTGGAATCTGTTTGATGCTTTTTCATGTTAGTCTGAGATTATGGCTTCTGGAAAGCAAGACCACTGAGGTAAAGTGTGATCATATCATATCAAGGGTATATAGTATCAACATGATTTATGACTGTTGACGTTGACCTTGATCACCTGGCTAAAGTAGTTTATGTCAGGTTTCTCCACTATAGAGTTACACTTTTATTTCCTCCTTTTCATACTGTATTCTTTTAGAGGGAAGTCACCTTTAGAACGAAGTATCTACATAATTTATTTGAAATTCTTCTACACGGAAAACGTATTTCTTCTCAATTATTAATTATTTAATCATTTTTATACATCAGTATGGATGCATAGTATTTATTTTATATATAGGATTATAATGCCTACTTTATTAATTTTATTGCTCAATTTTTTCCATCCTGGCCATTGGGAATCTTTCAGTTGGTTCCTATTCCCCTTTGACATACCTCATCTCTTTGCATGTGTGTGTGTGTTTGAGCACTTTATTGTTTTATGGCATTATAAGATGCTTCAGGCTCATCTCGAATATTTCCAGCTCTAGTTCTAGAATCAGGGAATTCTCCAAGGATCTCTGATTTTGTTATTTATAAGGATTTTTTTTTTTTATTAGAGACTGGTATTAGCAAGATCTGGGCAGTAGGTGTGCTTGTTACTATTGGGTGTCATTTCTTTTAAGCTCTTTCTGCTCAGCTGATAGAGCAAAGAAAGATATGTTTGTATATTAACCTATGTATATACATATATCAATAAATATTTCTACATGTAAAACTATCTTTAACTATATTAAGTTAAATATGAAGTCTGCTGGTATTCCCAACTCTAATACATTACCATATGGATATTCTGGCCTCATTTTTTGCTTATCTATAAATTCCCACTCCAACAATGAGAAACTTGGATCCTGTTATCTGTCATCCATTTTCTTAATGGTGCAATTCGAATATTTTTGAATAATGATATCAGAATTGTTCATATCTCTGTAGTAAACAACCTTTTGAACTAGAGTACAGTGCTTATATGCAGTTCCTTTTGCGTTTGGTCTTATGTACACCACTCATTTCCAAAGTTACTCAGGTTATCACCCTTCCCATACCCACTTCAGTGAGGCTGTAATAGAGTAAGATTCTTTTGTCACATTCTGCATGCTTTCCTGAGATTCCTCAAACATCCCAGGTGATATTTTTAAATTTGCATAAACTAAGGTTCATTCTTTATGCTATAAAGTTCCTTGGGTTTTGACAAATACATAAGGGCATGTATTCATTACAGAACACACAAAATGGTTTTATTGCCCTACAAATTCTCCTGTGCTTTGCCAATTCTCCTTCTTTCCACTCCCTGAACCCATGGCAACCACTTATCTTTTTACTGTTTTTATTGTTTTGCCTTTCCCACAATGCCATATAATTTGAATCATAAAGTAGGTAGCTTCTTTAGACTGATTTCTTTCACTTAAGATGTATTTAAGTTTCTTCCAAGTCTTTCTGTGGCTTGATAACTCATTTCTTTTTTCACAGGGTAATATTTCATTTTACAGATGTACCACACATATCCATTCACCTGTTGAGGGACATCTTGGTTGCTTCTGCCTTTTGACCATATGAATAAAGCTGATATAAATATTCCTGTGCTGGTTTTTGTATGGACATAAGTTTTAAACTCAACTGAGTAAAAACCTAGGATCATGACTACTGGATTGGGTAGATGACTATGTTTAGTTTTGTAAGATACTGATAAACAATCTTGGTACTTTTAGTTCAAGTATATCCTTACTGATTTTCTTCCTGCTGGATCTGCTAATAATTGAAAGAGGAGTTACTATAACAGTGGAGACCTCTCTGTTTCTATATATTTTTTATAGACAACATATAGTTGCATATAGTTTTTTTTTTAAATTGGGGTATAGTTGCTTTACAATGTTGTGTTAGTTTCTGCTGTACAATGAAGTGAATCAGCTATATGTATGCATATATCCCCACCCTCTTGGACCTCCTTCCCACCCCCCCCATCCCACCCATCTAGGTCATCACACAGCACCAAGCTGAGCTCCCTGTGCTATACAGCAGGTTCCCACCAGCCTATCCATTTTACACATGGCAATGCACATATGTCAATCCCAATCTCCCAATTCATCCCTCCCCTCACCTCCGCCCCTCTCCGTTTCCACAGGTCCATTCTCTATGTCTGTGTCTCTATTCCTGCCCTGCAAATAAGTATGCACTCTACTTTTAATTGATGTATTTAAACCATTGACATTTAAAGTGATTATTGTTATAGTTGGATTAATATCAAAAACATTTGTGCCTAATTTCTATTCACTGCATTTGTTCTCTGTTTCTTTTTTATGTTACATTCCTTTTCTGCTTTCTCTAGTTTTAGATGAGTATTTTGTATGATTCCTTTTTCTCTCCTCTCTTACCTTATCAATTAAGTTTTTTTTATTTTGCTTGTTTTAGAGCTTATACCTTTACAACTAATATAATTCAGTTTCAAACACTGTACTGCTTCACTAATAGTGCAGGTATGTTCTAACCTAGTGTTTCCAACTTCTCCTCCCCACCCCTTATAACATTACTATCAGCCACTTCACTTAACCATATACTATAATCACCTAGTACTTTGTTACTATTATTAATTTAGACAAACTGTTGTCTATTAGATCAGTTAAGAAGAATACCAAAAAATTATTTATTTTACCTTACTGAGTTTTCTCTGCCACTTCTCCTTTCTTTATGAAGATCTGAGTTTTGACCTATGCCACTTTCCTACTCTGTGAAGAATGTCTTCTAACATTTATTGCAGGCTTCTTTACTGGAGACATATTCCTTCAGTTATTGTTTATCTGAGAAATTCTTGATTTCTCTTTCACTCTTGAAGTGAATTTTGGGTCAGTGGATATAGAATTCTGGGTCGGTGCATTTTTTTTTTCTTTCAAGAATTTAAATATTTCATTCCACTACCTTGTTGCTTGCATGCTTTGTGACAGGAAGTCTGATGTAACTCTGATCCTTGTTCTTCTATAGGTAAGGTGTTTCTCACCCCTCAGGCTGCTTTTAAGATTTACTCTTTGTCTTTGGTTTGATTTTCTGCAATTCGAATATGGCTTGATGTAGATTCTTTTGATATCTATCCTTTCCAGTGTTCTCTAAGCGTCCTTGATCTATGTTTTGTTGTCTGTCATTAATTTCTGAAAAATTTAAGCTGTTATTATCTCCAATATTTCTTCTGTTTCTTTCTTTCTTTATCTTTTTAATTCTTTCTGTTTGCATTTTAGTTTAGGAAGTTTCTATTGACATGTCTTCAAGCTTAATGATTATTTCTTCAGCCATATCTAACCTACTGATGTACCCATCAAATGCATTCTTCAGTGTTGATTCTAACATATCATTTTACCTTTTTCTTAGGGTTGTTTTTTTTTTTTCTCTCCTTACATTATCCATCTGTCCTTGCATGTTGTCTACTTTTTCCATTAGAGACCTTAACATATTAATCATAGCTATTTTACATTGATGCTACTTATGAGTCAGTTTCTAACACTCCCTTTGTCTCTTCAGACTGTGTTTCTTTTCATACCATTTAGAATGCCTTGTTATTTTGTTTGTTGAAAGTCAGTCATGATCTATTAGGTAATAAAAACTGAGACACATGGGCACTAATGTGAGGTTTTACGTTAATCTGGCTTGAAGTTCGTCTGTGTTTCATGTTTGCTGTAGCTGTAGTTACCAGAGGCTTCAAATTCCTCCAGTATCCTTGTTTTCCCTGTTGTCTTTGGGCCCACTAAGAACTAAATCTTAAATAGATTACGTTTCACATTTATTTCAAATATAATCCACTGTTATTATATGGGGCCTTTTATGCTGTGGTAAATTGCGGAGGAAGGGAGAAAGTCTGTAATCTTATGACTAAATCTCACTCTTTTAGTGGGCTTGAATCCCTGAGCTGTGACTTTCAGAAGTGTTTCTCAGCATTTTCCCCCCACCTAGGTGAGACATAAAAACTAGAGGCGGCTTGAGTTGGCTATTTGCCCTTCCTCCTGGTTGGATGAGGCTCTGGTAAAGTCTTTCTCTTTGAAGAGTAGGCTTTCATTGTGGAGAACATTCTGGGCATATTTCAGAATGGTTACTTTTGCCCTCCCCTTGCTAGAAGTACAAGGTGATTTTATTGGCTCTTTACCTTAAGAACTTGGTGAGATTTCTGGAGGTAAAACTCATGAAAGTATGGGACCCTAGGATTCTGACCTGGCACAGAAGCTGCTGGATTTGTATACTGCAAAAACACTTTATGAATTACGGGAGGCTGCAT
This sequence comes from Eubalaena glacialis, assembly GCF_028564815.1. NCBI lineage: Eukaryota > Metazoa > Chordata > Mammalia > Artiodactyla > Balaenidae > Eubalaena > Eubalaena glacialis. Next base: position 99,528,787 of record NC_083719.1, read on the forward strand.
GTGGACCAGCTTGAGAGAGTGCAACTCCTCAATCTAATTTTTGCTCCTTAAGATTTGAGCTAAGGGAACTGCAGTGTGAATAGATTTTACCACCCTAGCTCAAAGAATATATCAGAATGCTGGGAACATTGAGGATGTTTGTCAATACATGTATCTGCATACACTGTGCTTCCAACCACCAAGCACCAAGATTTAGGTATATAAAGCAATCTCTTGATCTGCATAATCTAGAGGTAGACAATTTTATATCCTAGAATGGCTCCACTGGGATTTTACAGTGGGAAAGCAGTTAGACTGAGAAAACTTCTTTCCAGTAGTCTCAATGCATTTCTCAATGAGAAGAAATGAAATATTGGTGGTCACGCAGGCACCCAGTCTTTTGGCCCAAGGCAATTGATGGATGTATTCAGGAATTTCAGTGAAATAACAGGAAGGTGGCACTAGTTGCATGGGGAAAAGAAGAGGGAAGAGTCCATGTGAATGGGGTGTTTGGGAGATTTTCAAGAAGAAAGTTCATAAAGAGAGTGCTAAAGATTGAGAAAATCTGGAGCAGTTATGAACTGTGAGAAAATTGGAGATGAGAGGCAAGGGGATTTTTGTAACATATTGTCATGCTGTTGATCCAGAGATCTTTGAACACGTCAGCACAAGCAGCCTTGTCCACATGAGCATCTGGCCTATATTTGACTTACAAAAAAAGGTAGAAGGATCAAAAATTTTTGCTTGCATGTGGCATAGTAGAATAAATAAGCAAAAATAAAAATATATCTTATGAAATATTTTAAACCAAAAAGTATGGAAAGGTACATTTGAAGAACACCTGGAGCTTTTATCAAGATATTAAAATACCAGATTTTCACAGTGATTGTAAATGTTAAAAATGAATTGCAAAATGTTTATAATAATACAGTTGTCCCTAGAGTATCCATAATCACCCATCAGATGATCAATCACTTGAAGGAACATCATGATCAATCTTTGTCATGGAAAATGAAGTTGTATTATAACCAGCACTTTGTCAATGGTCAGTGGTCAAAGGTACTGATTTCTAAGTGTGGTAACAATGAAAAAAATTGAATAACTATGTAAACATTAAGGTTCATTTAATTTTTATAGATTTAAATATTCAGATAACCTTTAGACATCACTCCATTAAATTATTCTATCTTGAACTTTAAAAAAATATTTCTATGTAATGTACAAGACCAGTTTTGTAAGAAGATCACAATGTTTGTCAGTAGACTCCAGGGTATGAAAGAGAAAATATTTACTCTTTGATTTATTAGAGACCTAAATGCCAATCTCTTTCTTCAGAATCTAGTGTTGTCATGAGGTGTGCCAGCTGATTGGATCTTAATATTTTTTATTACATGTTTGAAAGACTTCAGCTTTCAAATTTGTAAGCAATTTTTACTGTTAGACTAGAGAATTAAATTGTTAAATTCCTTTACGGACATACTGTGTTTCCTAGGGAAGGGAAGAATTTTTAGTTTTGCAGTGATAGACTTAGTTTTGATGATATGAAACAAATGTCTGCTCATTGATCTTAATAGGGTAAGGGAATTGTCACTGGGGTCAAAAGCAACTTGGGCCTCTAGAGGCATGGTATACTCCAAGTGGTGAAAGGGCTGGGGATGTGAATATTATTACCCTTGACATTAGAAGGAAGCTGAGAGTTCCCTGGACAGTTCTAGGGATTCTGAAGTTGAGTATGCTAAACTCTGAATAGCTGCTTCTAATAATATTTGGAGAAGTTATCCCTCCCTTAGTTTAGAGAATTGACAGAAGCCATCCACAAAGGACAGCTGTATCCAGCAGAAGAGAGGGTCAGTAGCTAAGACAGTGACCTAGTAGCAGATGATGCCATACAACCTTAGGTAAAGAGTGACCTGCTCATGAGTCAAGGTACCTGGTGAACAGTAGTATAAAGAAATTGCTTACCATTATGCATAAGATATTTACTAGTGACCAGCTTCACAATCCTTACCACCACTGGCTGTCATCCACATCTCACAGCAGTGTATCATACACCCAAAGGCTAGAGAAACCTCCAATCATAATTCTTTCATGCAGACATTTGAGGCTGACAGTGCTTTCTATATTTTCCCCTCTCTTCATTCACTGATATAGCAATAGGCTTCATGATCATTACTGAACGTTACTATCATAGGTAACCACACCTTGTAGCCCACTGTTGTACTTACATGTCAATCCAGGCTCCCATTTCTCCACATCCTCTCCCTGTCTGCCAGTCCAAAGTGTGGGACCATGGCAAAGTTGCTTAAATTCAGTTGCACCACCACACGGGATTATTATGAGTATCATAAAAAACATCATTTCCTTCCATCCTGCCAGGTCCACCCAGGTTATATATCACCCTCTCCCTTTAAATTCTACCAAGTTCTTTTCCTCTAGGTAGAATTTATTACTTCCTATTTGAATTCCCCTAGTACTTTTAGAAACCACTATAACTTATCATACTTAATTATTTAAATGTTTATCTTTATCAAGTAACTGTGATTTCCTTAAAGAGAGTGATCATAACTTTTTCATGTTTATGTTACTAATATCTAGCACAATGCATGGCACATAAGAGATGTTCTTTAATTGTTCCTTGAATGAATTACAGTACTGGAATAGTGTTTTGCAATTTAAAGAAACTATCTTCCCATCATTACCATAGCTGCTATGTCCTGATGGAGGTTCTTAACAGGAAAGAAAGTTGTGGGAAATAAAGAAGTAGATGTTTTACACAGGGGGTAAAATATTAAAAGATACAAACAACAGGTGAAGGAGTGATGATCATAAGGTAGATTTACTGTGTAAAAGAAACAAAGTATATTAAATTTAGTTATTCAGTTATTTTAGTAAGTAATCTTAAAAGATACTATATATTATATTTGGAAAAGTTTTACATAATATGTTAGTAGAAACAATATGTTCTAGGTGGATATAAAATGTTATGTCTTGGTCCATTTGAAGAGAAATGAAGATTAGGGTGAGTTGGGTCAAGGAAATAGTAGGTTGTATACATTCAAGTAGCCATAAAGTCAAGGTGAGTAAAAAACAAATGGCAATCAATAAATTTAGCAGAGGGTGCAGTTCAGACTAACCGTTATAATCAGCATTCCTGTGAGATGGGTTATGAGTTTTCCCCTGGTGTTACTGTAATTTAATGGATAAAATCACAGGTAAATGGTTAAAGAGTAGAGTTGAAATAGCACCTGGGTTGTGAGCCTCACATTGGAGGAGGGATGGAAGGACTATTAAGTTGTTCAAATAAGGAAAAAAAAAAAAAAGAAAAGAAACATCATGTAGAGAAGGACTTTGATGATCATAGGAATAAAAGAAAAGGAAACCTTGCATGTTTAAGAACATCCTGTATAGTAATACATTACTTCTGATGACATAGTTACAATAGCAAAGAGAAATCATGATTCCACATACCTTGCCCTGTCCAACTTGTCACCATCACTGCTTGGAGGAAGGCCCTCAAAAGAGTCGGATAGAGCACTCAACAGACACCAACATGATCCCCTCATGTTATAAACTTGTTCACAATTCTTCTGCCTACTTCTTCCTAGCTATCAGCCTCCCAGAATCTACTAGTCATGCTGGAGACTGCTAGACTTTTTCAACATTTATTATATGTCAGATCATATAGTAGGCATTTGAATTACTTCATTTAGTAGACCTCACAAATATTTAAAGTAAGTATTTTTACTGCCATTTTTGAGATGATAAAATTGAGGATGAGATATTAAATAACTTGTCAAACAGCTAATAAATGGAGAAGCCACAATTTTCAGGTCTAGGTAAGTCCGCAAACTCTGCTTCTTACAGTATCAGGTGCTGTATCCCAATAAATCACTTTCTGGTTCACTTCTCTAAATTCTACAAACGTCTACTATAATATTTTAATATAGTATATTTAAAATTAATTTTTAAAATGAGACAGCAAAATGTTCTGCTTTCTTCATAAAATAGTAATTATTGTTTGATCAAATAGCTCTTCTGAATTTTTAAAATATACTACTCATTCCCCTAGTCATTGTGCCATTATCATACTCTAATTTTTTTTGACTAGTATAAAATACAGAAGTCAAAGTTTCTGTTTCTATTAAATTACTGTTTCTGAACATTTAAGATGGAAAATTTTTTAAATGAATTAATTTAAAGGCAATTCTTTCTGGGCCAAAACTTCCAAGGAGATTTTTGTCATACACATTAAGAAAATAGGTCACTGAGATGAGATATTTGTTGTCCAAATAATAGAATAGATAATTTCAACTTCTGAGGCAAAACAGCAACAGAATATTGTTTAATAATTGAAGTATAATAATGATGGCCCATTAATTAAAATAGATTCATATAATCATTGTGCCTAACACAGAATGTTTGAAATGTAAATAAAAGTCCATACAGAAAAAAAACCATTGATAATTATTGAAGTTTAAAATTAACTTAAAGAATTTAAATGAGTACAGTAATTTTAGTACATACAATGTGTTTTTTTTTTTTTTAATTTTTAAGCTTTTTCTTTTAACCTTTTTTTTTAAATTAATTTATTTATATATTTTTTGGCTGTGTTGGGTCTTCGTTTCTGTGCGAGGGCTTTCTCTAGTTGTGGCGAGCGGGGGCCACTCTTCATCGCGGTGTGCAGGCCTCTCACTGTCGCGGCCTCTCTTTTTGCGGAGCACAAGCTCCAGACGTGCAGCCTCAGTAGTTGTGGCTCACGGGCCCAGTTGCTCCGTGGCATGTGGGATCTTCCCAGACCAGGGCTCGAACCCGTGTCCCCTGCATTGGCAGGCAGATTCTCAACCACTGCGCCACCAGGGAAGCCCTACAATGTGTTTTTAAAATTAAAATTTATACTAGTTTATATTATAATTAAGGCATGTTCAATGTAAACAGACTAGAAAATAGAAGGAAAATATCACCATCATTTACCATCAGACCTCTGGTATCTTGCCCTCCCATCTCTTCTGCTGCCTCCTTTAAATTGAAGCCAACAATGGCCAATCTTTACGCCCAGACAAATTCTGCTTTCAGAATCCCAACTCTTTATATTCAGCTGCCTACTGAAGAGCACTAAAACATATCCCAAATTTGGGCAGAACATGTCAATAAGTCATAAACTGGAAAGAGACAATTTTTTTAAACTTCAGACCTGACTCCATCAAATTGGAATGTACTCTATAATGTAACTAACAACATAGATTTTTTTTTAAGGTACCTAACAGAGACAGATTAAGAAAATTTATAAAGGGTATTCAAACTTTCTTCCACTGAATTTGACCTTCTCTTATCTAGAATCCAGGTATTTCCCACTCTGAAATAAGTGACAAGATGGCAAAAGTTAAGCTAGTAAATACTTCCCAAGGAGACACTTCACTTTTGTTTTGTTTTTTAATTTTTAAAGACATTGGCTTAAGGATGTCTTTCTTGGTTTATATTTAGTTAAGCCAAAAGGTAGACCTCAGATATTTTCTTTAAAAACTTGTATAGCTTAGCTTATTTCTATCAAGGACATTTTTGCCTGTAGACCTTCTTCTTATGGGTGTACTCAAAATTTTCTATCGAGCAGAGAAATTATTTTCACCCCAATTTTCAAGCAATGTGATCTCCAGAGTGGGGTATGTGAACTAGTCAAGGCCTTGAAGTGCCAGGTCTTATTTATTTTTATCTCATTTACAGTTTTGTTGTATAAGGTAGATATTACAGAAAAGCATTAATGCCACACTGGTTAACACTTAAAAATATGTATACCTGGGGTACCTTTAAGATGGCAGAGGAGTAAGACATGGAGATCACCTTCCTCTCCACAAATACATCAAAAATACTTCTACAAGTGGAACAACTCCTACAGAACACCTTCTGAATTCTGGCAGAAGACCTCAGACTTCCCAAAAGGCAAGAAACTCCCCACGTACCTGGGTAGGGCAAAAGAAAAAAGAAAAAACAGAGACAAAAGAATGGGGATGGGACCTGAACTTCTGGGAGGGAGCTGTGAAGGAGGAAAAGTTTCCACATACTAGGAAAACCCTTCACTGGTGGAGATGGGGGATGGGTGTGGGGGGAAGCTTCGGAGCCATGGAGGAGAGCGCAGCAAGAGGGGAGCAGAGGGCAAAGCGCAGAGATTCCTGCACAAAGGATCAGTGCCAACCAGCACTCACCAGCCTGAGAGGCTTGTCTGCTCACACGCTGGAGCGGGTGGCTGCTGAGAGCTGAGGCTCGGGCTTTGAAGGTCAGATCCAGGGAAAGGACTGGGGTTGGCTACGTGAAGACAGCCTGAGGGGCCAGTGTGCCACAGCTAGCTGGCAGGGAGTTTAGGAAAAAGTCTGGACCTGCCTAAGAGGCAAGAGACCATTGTTTCGCAGTGCGCGAGGAGAGGGGATTCCTTCCCTGTGTGCCCAAAGAAGGCAGAGCACCACCTAAGTGAGCTCCAGAGACAGGCGCAAGCTGCGGCTATCAGCTCAGACCCCAGAGACGGGCATGAAACGCTAAGGATGCTGCTGCTGCCACCAAGAATCCTGTGTGCAAGTGCAGGTCACTATCCACAATCCCCCCACCCAATGGGAGCCTCTGCAGCCCGCCACTGCCACGGTCCCGTGATCCAGGGACAACTTCCTCGGGAGAACACACGGCATGCCTCAGGCTGTTGCAACGTCATGTTGACCTCTGCTGCTGTAGGCTCACTCCACATTCCAATTATGACTACTATACCCGTCCCTTCCTCCAGCCTGAGCGAGCTAGACCCCCCCAATCAGGCGCTGCTTTAACCCCCTCCTATCTGGGTGGGTAACAGATGCCTGAGGGTGACCTACACACAGAGGTGGGGCCAAAACCAAAGCTGAACCCCGGGAGCTGTGTGAACAAAGAAGAGAAAGGGAAATTTCTCCCAGCAGCCTCAGGAGCAACAGATGAAATCCCCACAATCAACTTGATGTACCCTGCATCTGTGGAATACCTTAAGAGACAACGAATTGTCCCAAAATTGAGGCGGTGGATTTTAGGAGCAACTGTAGACTTTGGGTTTGCTGTCTGCGAGTGATCTGTTTCTGATATTTATGTTTATCTTAGTTTAGTTTCTACTGCTTCTTATCATTGGTGGATTTCTTTATTGGTATGGCTGCTCTCTTCTTTATTTTTTAAATTATTATTTTTTATGTTAATTTTAAAAACTTTTTTTTGTATTATTATTTTTCTCTTTCTTTTTTTCTCCCTTTTCTTCTGAGCTGTGTGGCTGACAGGGTCTTGGTGCTCTGGCCTGACATCAGGCCTGAGCCCCTGAGGTGGGAGAGCTGAGTTCGGGTCACTGGCCCACCAGAGACCTCCTGGCCCCACATAATATCAATCAGTGAGAGCTCTCCCAGAGATCCCTGTCTCAAACCTAAGACCCAGCTCCACTCAAGGACCAGAAAGCTCCAGTGCTGGACGCCCCATGACAAACAACTAATAAACAGGAACACAACCCCACCCATTAGGCGAGGATGCATAAAATCATACTAAGTTCACAGACACCCCAAAACACAACACTGGATGCAGCCCTGCCTACCAGAAAGACAAGATCCAGCCCCACCCATCAGAACACAGGCACCAGTCCCCTCCACCAGGAAGCCTACACAACCCACTGAACCAACCTTACACACTGGGGCCAGACACCAAAAACAATGGGAACTATGAACCTGCAGCCTGCAAAAAGGAGACCCCAGACACAGTAACTTAAACAAAATGAAAAGACAGAGAAATACACAGTAGATGAAGGAGCAAGGTAAATACCCTCCAGACCAAACAAATGAAGAGGAAATAGGCAGTCTACCAGAAGAAGAATTCAGAGTAATGATAGTAAAGATGATCCAAAATCTTGGAAATAGAATGGAGAAAATACAAGAAACGTTTAACAAGGACCTAGAAGAACTAAAGTGCAAACAAACAATGATGAACAACACAATAAATGAAATTAAAAATTCTATAGAAGGAATCAATAGCAGAATAACTGAGGCAGAAGAACGGATAAGTGACCTGGAAGATAAAATAGTGGAAATAACTACTGCAGAGCAGAACAAAGAAAAAAGAATGAAAAGTATTAAAGACAGTCTCAAAGATGTCCGGGACATTAAACATACCAACATTCAATTCACATGGGTCCCAGAAGAAGAAGAGAAAAAGAAATGGACTGAGAAAATTTTGAAGAGATTATAGTTGAAAACTTCCCTAATATGGGAAAGGAAATAGTCAATCAAGACCAGGAAGCGCAGAGAGTCCCATACAGGAAAATTCCAAGGAGAAACACACTAAGAAACATATCAATCAGTCTATCAAAAATTAAATACAAAGAAAAAATATTAAAAGCGGCAAGGGAAAAACAACAAATAACATACAAGGGAATCCCCATAAGGTTAACAGCTAGCTGATCTTTCAGCAGAAACTCTGCAAGCCAAAAGGGAGTGGCAGGACATATTTAAAGGGATGAAAGGGAAAAACCTACAACCAAGATTACTCTACACAGCAAGGATCTCATTCAGATTCGATGGAGAAATTAAAACCTTTACAGACAAGGAAAGGTTAAGAGAATTCAGCACCAACAAAATGTCTTTACAGCAAATGCTAAAGGAACTTCTCTAGGCAGGAAACAAAAGAGAAGGAAAAGACCTACAAAAGCAAACCCAAAACAATTAAGAAAATGATAATAGGAAGATACATATCAATTATTACCTTAAATGTAAATGGATTAAATGCTCCAACCAAAAGACATACACTGGCTGAATGGATACAAAAACAAGACCCATATATATGCTGTCTACAAGAGACCCACTTCGGACCTAGGGACACATACAGATTGAAAGTGAGGGGATGGAAAAAGATATTCCATGCAAATGGAAATCAAAAGAAAGCTGGAGTAGCAATTCTCCTATCAGCCAAACTAGACTTTAAAATAAAGACTATTACAAGAGGCAAAGAAGAACACTATATAATGATCAAGGAATCAGTCCAAAGAAGATATAACAATTGTAAATATTTGTGCACCCAACATAGGAGCACCTCAATACATAAGGCAAATGCTAACTGCCAAAAAAGGGGAAATCAACAGTAACGCAATAATAGTAGGGGACTTAAACACCCCACTTTCACCAATGGACAGATCAACAAAAATGAAAATAAATAAGGAAACACAAGGTTTAAATGACAGAGTAAACAAGGTGGACTTAACTGATATTTATAAGACATTCCATCCAAAAACAACAGAATACATTTTCTTCTCAATTGCTCATGGAACATTCTCCAGGATAGATCATATCTTGGGTCACAAATTAAGCCTTGGTAAATTTAAGAAAATTGAAATCGTATCAAGTACCTTTTCCAACCACAACGCTATGAGACTAGATATCAATTAAAGGAAAAAAACTGTAAAAAATACAAACACATGGAGGCTAAACAATACACTACTAAATAACCAAGAGATCACTGAAGAAATCAAAGGGGAAATCAAAAAATTCCTAGAAACAAATGACAATGAAAACAAAATGACCCAAAACCTATGGGATGCAGCAAAAGCAGTTCTACAAGGGAAGTTTATAGCAATAAAATCCTACCTCAAGAAACAAAAATTTCAAATAAACAACCTAACTTTATACCTAAAGTAATTAGGGAGAGAAGAACAAAAAAACCCCAAAGTTGGCAGATGGGAAGAAATAAAGATCATATCAGAAATAAATGAAAAAGAAATGAAGGAAACAATAGCAAATATCAATAAAACTAAAAGCTGTTTCTTTTTTTTTTAATTAATTAATTAATTTATTTATTTCTGGCTTTGTTGGGTCTTCATTGCTGCGTGCGGACCTTCTCTAGTTGTGGCGCTCAGGCTTCTTATTGTGATGGCTTCTCTTGTTGTGGAGCACCAGCTCTAAGCATGCAGGCTCAGTAGTTGTGGCACAGGGGCTTAGTTGCACCACGGCATGTGGGATCTTCCTGGACCAGGGCTCAAACCCATGTCACTGGCATTGACAGGTGGATTCTTAACCACTGTGTCATCAGGGAAGTCCCTAAAAGCTGGTTCTTTGAGAAGATAAACAAAATTGATAAACCATAAGCCAGGCTCATCAAGAAAAAAAGGGAGAAGACTCAAATCAACAGAATTAGAAATGAAAACAGAGAAGTAACAACAGACACTGCAGAAGTACAAAAGATCATGAGAGATTACAAGCAACTATATGTCAATAAAATGGACAACCTGGAAGAAATGGACAAATTCTTAGAAAAGCACATCGTTCTGAGACTGAACCAGGAAGAAGCACTGAAATTGAAACTGTGATTAAAAATCTTCCAACAAACAAAACCCAAGGACCAGGTGGCTTCACAGGCAAATTCTATCAAACATTTAGAGAAGAGCTAACACCTATCCTTCTCAAACTCTTCCAAAATATAGCAGAGGGAGGAACACTCCCAAACTCATTCTACGAGGCCACCATCATGCTGATACCAAAACAGGACAAACATGTCACAAAAAAAGAAAATTACAGGCCAGTATCTCTGATGAACATAGATGCAAAAATCCTCAACAAAATACTAGCAAACAGAATCCAACAGCACATTAAAAGGATCATACACCATGATTAAGTGTGGTTTATCCTAGGAATGCAAGAATTCTTCAATATACACAAATCAATCAATGTGATACACTATATTAATAAACTGAAGGACAAAACCATATGATCATCTCAATGGATGCAGAAAAAGCTTTTGACAAAATTCAACACCCATTTATGATAAAAACTGTCCAGAATGTAGTCGTGGAGGTAACCTACCTCAACATAATAAAGACCATATATGATAAACCCACAGCCAGCATCGTTCTCAATGGTGAAAAACTGAAACCATTTCCACTAAGATCAGGAACAAGAAGAGGTTACCCACATTCACCACTGTTATTGAACATAGTTTTGGAAGATTTAGCCACAGCAATCAGAGAAGAAAAAGAAATAAAAGGAATCCAAGTCAGAAAAGAAGAAGTAAAGCTGTCACTGCCGATGACATGATACTGTACAAGGAGAATCCTAAAGATGCTACCAGAAAACTACTAGAGCTAATCAATGAATTTGGTAAAGTAGCCAGATACAAAATTAATGCACAGAAATCTCTTGCATTCCTATACACTAATGATGAAAAATCTGAAAGATAAATCAAGAAAACACTCCCATTTGCCATTGCAACAAAAAGAATAAAATACCTAGGAATAAACCTACCTAAGGAGACAAAAGACCTGTATGCAGAAAACTATAAGACACTGATGCAAGAAATTAAAGATGATACAAACAGATGGAGAGATATACCATGTTCTTGGATTGGAAGAATAAACATTGTGAAAATGACTCTACTACCCAAAGCAATCTACAGATTCAATGCAATCCCTATCAAACTACCACTGGCATTTTTCACAGAACTAGAACAAAAAATTTCACAATTTGTATTGAAACACAAAAGACCCTGAAGAGCCAAAGCAATCTTGAGAACGAAAAATGGAGCTTGAGGAATCAGGCTCCCTGACTTCAGACTATACTACAAAGCTACAGTAATCAAGACAGTATGGTACTGGCACAAAAACAGAAATATAGATCAATGGAACAGGATAGAAAGCCCAGAGATAAACCCACGCACATATGGTCATCTTATCTTGATAAAGGAGGAAAGAATATACAATGGGGAAAAGATAGCCTCTTCAATAAGTGGTGCTGGGAAAACTGGACAGTTACATGTAAAAAAATATTAGAACATTTCCTAACTCCATACACAAAAATAAACGCAATATGGACTAAAGACCTAAAGGTAAGACCAGACACTGTAAAACTCTTAGAGGAAAACATAGACAGAACACTCTATGACATAAATCACAGCAAGATCCTTTTTGACCCACCTCCTAGAGAAATGGAAATAAAAATAAAAATAAACAAATGGGACCTAATGAAACTTAAAAGCTTCTGCACAGCAAAGGAAACCATTAACAAGGCAAAAAGGCAACACTCAGAAGGGCAAATGAAGCAACTGACAAAGGATTAATCTCCAAAATTTACAAGCACCTAATGCAGCTCAATATCAAAAAAAAAACAACCCAATCCAAACATGGGCAGAAGACCTAAATAGCCATTTCTCCAAAGAAGATATACAGATTGCCAACAAATACATGAAAGGATGCTCAACATCACTAATCATTAGAGAAATGCAAATCAAAACTACAATGAGGTATCACCTCACGCCAGTCAGAATGACCATCATCAAATAATCTACAAACAATAAATGCTGGAGAGGGTGTGGAGAAAAGGGAACCCTCTTGCACTGTTGGTGGGAATGTAAATTGATACAGCCACTATGGAGAACAGTATAGAGGTTCCTTAAAAAACTAATCATAGAACTACCATATGACCCAGCAATCCCACTATTGGGCATATACCCTGAGAAAACCATAATTCAAAAAGAGTCATGTACCACAATGTTCATTGCAGCACTATTTACAATAGCTAGGACATGGAACCAACCTAAGTGTCCATGGACAGATGAATGGATAAAGAAGATATGGGACATATATACAGTGGAATATTTCTCAGCCATAAAATGAAACGAAGTTTAGTTATTTGTAGTGAGGCGAATGGACCTAGAGTCTGTCATGCAGAGTGAAGTAAATCAGAAAGAGAAAAACAAATACTGTATGCTAACACATATATATGGAATCTAAAAGAAAATGGTTCTGAAGAACCTAGAGGCAGGACAGGAATAAAGACATAGTCATAGAAAATGGACTTGAGGACACGGGGAGGGGGAAGGGTAAGCTGGGATGAAGTGAAAGAGTAGCCTTGACATATATACCCTACCAAATATAAAATAGATAGCTAGTGGGAAGCAGCCGCATAGCACAGGGAGATCAGCTGGGTACCTTGTGACCACCTAGAGGGGTGGGATAGGGAGGGTGGAGGGAGACCCAAGAGAGAGGAGATATGGAGATATATGTTTATGTATAGCTGATTCACTTTGTTATACAGTAGAAAGTAACACAGCATTGTGAAGCAACTATACTCCAATAAAGATGTTAAATATATATATATATATGCCTGTTATATATTGAATATGTTTTAATAGCAGAAATTAGCATTTCCAAAATTGTTTGGTAATCGATAAATATAGAAATAGACTCTTACATGTTGATATCCCTGAATATGGCGGCTACATGTTTTGCAAGGTGTGTATTTTTAAATTTGTTTTCTTTACTTAGAATGTTTTATTAAAGCGGTGGTGAGACCACATACCTTCATTAACTATAGTGCCGAACTCCTATTAATGTAGGGGCTGCTCAGCGAGTTGGAGGAGGCACTGAAGAGCTATTCAAGTTAGGGTCTCAGAGAAAATACAGATTTATAATTACCGGTATTTTTAGAACATGGTGCCAATCTAGTAATATAGGTTTAAAATTTGTGCATGCTGTGCTTGATTATTTCATTTCAATAATGAATAGTAGTACTTATCTTCTTCGGTGAATGGCCTACAGCTTTATTCATTTGAGTACTGAGTACAGCATAGAGAAATATTAACATGTTTTTATCTACCCAGCACAAACCAGTAAGTCAGTTGGCTTCATGGGATGATGAAAATTACCTCCTGCCAACATCAAAGCAAGTTCTTTTAAAATTAAATCAATCTAGATTTGGAGTAACTGTTGAATAGCCCCTTAATCTCAGATAAACACAAGTAACACACATGTACAAGAATTCTGGCCTGGGTATTTCCGATTGACACTTATCTTTGCATTTAAGTATACACTTCGATAGGATTTCTCTTGAAGAGCTACAACTGTTGGCTCTACCTAGCATCCTGGGGTTTGTAGCTTTTATGTTTTCAGTTATACTGAATACTATCTGTTTACAGGATAGACTGCTATAACAGACTCTGAATTCTCAAAGCCAGAGATATTTGGGCAGTATGCCCCATCATTCTTCTGTTACAAGTTCTGTGAAACTTAACAGAAAGGACCAGCAATTTTATGTTAATTAAGCTTTTCAAGTTTTCCATTTCTGGGGATTTTCAATTTCGGTAACATATTTTTATAAGGAAATCATTCATTTCTTAGAACTTTTCAAATGCATTGCCATAGAGTTCCAAGTATTACTTTAATTTCATCTTTTCTTTGCCTGTGTCTCCTTTCTCTTAATTTTGTGTGTAGCCTTCTCTCTCTCTCTCTCTCCTTCCCACCCTCCCTCTTTACCCCTTCTTTTGTTAACAACATGTTTAACTATTTTATTCATCATTACAAAAAACAGTTTTTGAATTTATTCTTTCTACTAATTTGGGTTATTTATCTTCAGTGTCATTAATTTCAGCTTCTATCTTTATTAATTTCATTTCTTTCAAATTGTGTTACTCTTTTCTCTTTTACATAAAATTATTGAATAGTTTTTTTTTCATTTATAGCCTTTCTTCTTTAATATTGAAAAAATTAAATGTACATTTTCCAAGCACAGTTTTTACTGTGTCCCATGGGTTGTCAGTATGAAGAATTCTATTTCTCAATGAGTTCAAGATGTTTTGCAATTTTCTGTTGATTTCCTCTTTGATCTGTGGGTTACCTAGGGGTCTGTTTCTTAATTTCTGGTTGATTAAGATGTTTTGTCACTTATTATTTAGTCCTAATTTTACTGGATTCTAACCAGAATATCTGGTGTGTAATTTTTTACTTTTTAATTTGTGTAGTTTCTATATACCCAAGAAAATTATTACATTTTTCGTGTTTCACGAATATAGGAAAAAAAAAACTTTTATTCTCCATTTGAGGGATACAAAGTTTTATATATGTGTGTGAGTTAGGGTATGTGTTCAAGGTTATAGGTTTTTAAAATTCATTTCTTATATACCCTTCCCTTACTCTATACCAGGTGCTGCAACAAAATACCATGGACTAGGTAGCTTATAAATAATAAAAATTTATTTCTCACATTTCTGGAGTTTGGAAGTCCTACATCAGGGTGCCAGCATGTTCAGGAGAGAGTCCTAAGTTGCAGGTTGCCAGTTTATCCCTGTGTCCTTACAAGGTGGGAAGAATGAGGGAGCTCTCTTGGTCTCTTTTATAAAGACATTAATCTTATTTATGAGGGCTTTGCCTTCATGACCTAATCTCACTCCAAAGTCTCCACCTCCCAGTACTATCATATTAGGCATTAGGATTTCAGCATGTGAGTTTCAGAGAGACACTAACATTCAGATCATAGCAGTCTTTACTGATTTTTGTCTACTAGATATGCACAACAGAGAAAGAGGGATATTCTAGTTTCCCACTCTAATTTTAATCAAAGTTTTTTGTTTGTTTATATTTTTGGTAGCTTTTGCCTCACATTATGTATCTGCTGTTCTGCTTGGCACACATAGTTTTGTGACTGCATTATCTATTTTCATAAATTGTAAATTTTATTATCAAATACTTTCCAGTTTCATCTTAGTTCTTTGAACCTTAACTTTCACCTTGCCTGATGCTGCCTTATTTCCATTTGCATTTTCTCTTTATCTCCTTATTTTTAATGTTTCTTTTAAGCATCAAATAGCTGTGTGTTTATTTTTTAGCATAATCTGATGATCTCTGTATTTTAATTGAGGAATTCAAATGCTTCATTTTTAGGGTAATGACTGATATGCCTTATCTCTTCTTCCTTACTGTAAGTTTGCTATTTATTTTACATTGTAGTTTTTTGTTCACTTTTTTCTTATCATTATTGATTTTATTATTATTCATTTAATATCTTTTGTAAATTTAGAAGCTCTCCATACTTTTTCATGCAATATTTACTTTCCTCCAACTTCCACATGCATTATTATATACATGCTAGATATCCTGGATTTAATCTCTCAACTGTTTATCTTTTCCCTCTTGTTTACTATATCAGTGTTTTTCTCTTGGTAATCCACATTTTTCAGCATTATTATGCTGTTCTTTAATTTATTGAATTATTTGGAAACCCATGTTCTTTTAAGATTCAGAAAGGTTTTTTCCATGTGTGATATAGTATACTTGAACTTCCTTAAATGAACCCTACCCCAGCCTTAAAAGTAAAGTTTTTGTCTGGATTATCCAAAAGCTCTATTTTGTGTTCTGATTTATCTTCCTCAGTAAGCTCTTGGGCACCCAGAGATGTAATGCTTTTTTTCTTTGTTGCCTCTTGGGACTCAGATTCAGTTGAGAGAGTACCTTAAGAGAAGGTGTCCTAACCAGTGGTGGAAGATAATTTTGTCATGACAGGCTACAGCTGTAGAACCAGGGAAGTTCCAAGGCATTTGCTGAGGCACTTGGTAGATGCTTTCATGCTCTCCCAACTACCTGTGTTCTTTTTGTATGGAGAAAAGTCAAGTCATCTTTCACTTCCTTCTTGGCATCTTGTGAATAACAAAAGATCAGGAACACTGGAGGGGAAAGAGGCAATGCTGACTTTTATTAAAAGATATCACAGATCTCTGCTGGCCACTGCTTTCTATTCCTCAACCTAGGTCTCCCCAAAGCTGGTCTCCAGACACTCACCCAGCCACTGGAATAAAACCTCTCCTAAATCTTCCCAGCTTGAACGACAGACTTCCTCTTTTGAACCAAGAAGATAAACTCAAAATGGATTACAGACGTAAATGTAAGGTTGGATACTATAAAACTCTTAGAGGAAAACATAGGCAGAACACACTTTGACATAAATCACAGCAAGATCTTTTTGGATCCATCTCCTAGAGTAATGAAAATAAAAACACAGATAAACAAATGGGACCCACTTAAACTTAAAAGCATTTGCACAGCAAAGGAAACCACAAACAAAACAAAAAGACAACCCTCAGAATGGAAGAAAATATTTGCAAGCGCAACAACTGACAAGGGATTAATCTACGAAATATACAAACAGCTCATGCAGCTCAATATCAAAAAAAAACAAACAACCCAATCAAAAAATGGGCGGAAGATCTAAATAGACATTTTTTCCAAAGAAGACATACAGATGGCCAAAAAGCACATGAAAAGTTGCTCAACATCACTAATTGTTAGGGAAATGCAAATCAAAACTACAATGAGTTATCACCTCACACCAGTCAGAATGGCCATCATCAAAAAATCTACAAACACTAAATGCTGGAGAGGGTGTGGAGAAAAGGGAACCCTCCTACACTATTGGTGGGAATGTAAACTGATACAGGCACTATGGAGAACAGTATGAAGGTTCCTTAAAAAACAAAAAAATAGAGCTACCATATGATCCAGCAACTCCACCCCTAGGCATATATCCAGAGAAAACCATAATTTGAAAAGATACATGTACCCCAATGTTCATTGCATCACTATTTACAATAGCCAGGACATGGAAGCAACCTAAATGTCCACCAACAGAGGAATGGATAAAGAAGATGTGGTACATATATACAATGGAATAATACTCAGCCATCAAAAAGAGCGAAATAATGCCATTTGCAGCAACATGGATGGACATAGAGATTGCCATACTGAGTGAAGTAAGTCAGACAAAGAAAGACAAATATCATATGATATCACTTATATGTGGAATCTTTAAAAAGGGTACAAATGAACTTATCTACAAAACAGAACTAGAGTTACAGATCTAGAAAACAAACTTATGGGTTCCAGCGGGTAAGGGGAGGGAGGGATAAATTGGGAGATTGGGATTGACATATACACACTACTACATATAAAATAGATAACTAATAAGGACCTACAGTATAGCACAAGGAACACTACTCAGTACTCTGTAATGGCCTATATGGGAAAAGAATCTAAAAAAAGTGAATATATTTATATGTATAACTGATTCGCTTTGCTCTACACCTGAAACTAACACAACACTGTAAATCAACTATACTCCGATAAAAAATTTTTTTAAAAAGCTATAGGGGAATGGTAGGGAGTTTATCTTCCATTCCTGTGTCCCCATCAAAAATTCAGACTTATTGGTGGCTTTAGGGCCACTGATGAACTTAGGTGAAATGTGCAGTATTCCAAGGAAACACATTACTATTTCATCCAGGTTATATATGTGCAATGAGCCTATTTTATTTTTCCCACTGGCCTGGTGATTGCCCATGCTCCAATTCTGCAACAAGAATTTGCCTGTGTTTGGCTTTATAAATGCCCAGTATTTCACAAACTCATTCTAACAGTATTAGTCACTTTATGCAAAATCTTTACAATTTATATCCTCGTTAAATTTGATCATTTTATTTTAAAGTGAAAATATAATAATTTTGTCCTTGTAAGTCATAAAGACCATCCAAAGTTTAGATCTAATTAGCAAGCTAGACTTACATTTCATAGTGTTTTATAAAGAATTGAATTTCCTTATTAATATTCATGATTTATAATAAATAAAAGGAGAGAAGTGGCTGCATAAAAATGTAATCTCTGTCAGCTCAGTGGTTGGACTTTTAATTCTGAAGCATCCTCCATATCAAAGAATATTGTCCTCTTTCACATTGCTAAGTTGTTAATTATTATTATTAGATGCTCTTCATTCTTTTCTCTTCACTTTCTCCCTCTAATCAGTTTATCATCATGAGAATAAGAATATTCTCTGGAATATTTATGGTGATATTAAAAAATCATCTAACTAATTTAGAACTTTGAATAACAGAAAGGTTAGTTATACCATTGAGAAAATAAAAACTCACTGGAAAAAAAAAAAGTCTGAAACGTTAACAGTGTTTTTATACAGCACTGGAGATTTCTTTCCAGCAAAGTACTGATGTTTTAAAACTCTACCACACCAAAATCAAAGAAAAGAAATTGTCCCTTCCATTCTTTTAAACTCAAGTTTTGTTGTATCTATTTCTTCAATAAAAATTACCTTAACCCTTTCTCCTAGAACATTCCTAGTTTCTCCAAAGGTGACCTCCTGTTTTTAAACCTCCATCTGATATTTCTTCTGGAAATCTCTGTTATCTCATGCAAGATTAATCTAAAAACAACCCTTTTATCAACTTACCATAAAACTCACCTACCTAACTTCAAGTCACAGGAATTTTTCAAAATTATGTGAAGAAATAAAAGCATATTTAGGAAGATCTTAGAGTTTGTGGATAAGTTTGTACATAGGGTGGGGTATATCATGACTTGATACGTGTGCCATGTTGGGAATAGAAAGAAATGATTCCCACATTTATCTCTGTATTTTGACCAAGGCTTTCTAGCATGTCTTTATGAAGAGTTTGTCTATGGTCAAGTTTTGAAGTTTTTTTCTCTGCTTCACTACTTCACCTTTCAGCCCATATTTCTCTTTCTTCATTCAACTCTCAATGACACCCAAAGCTTTCACCTCTGCTTTAGGGCCACTGATTCCTATTGTGTTGTCTGCATGCTTGCAGCAGAGACTTGCTGCAAACAACCTGCCTATTCCCTCTAGATTATATATCCCAGCCTCCTTTGCCATTGGGTGTGCCTATATAACTGAGTTCCAGCCAGTGGAACATGAACAAAGTGACTAGCTTACTTTCTGGGTGGGCTCTTACATCTGATCCTTTGTGGTCTTTCCTTTTTCTTTGGCAACACTTGAAGCTGTATCCTGAAGACAAAGGAACCCTTCTATGGAAGGAGCTCAAATATCTGGATCAACATTGATAGAAAGCCACTTTTTAGGAAAACCCATTTGGACTATATGTTCTTGAGAAATAATCTTCCATCATTTAAGATAGACTAGATATAAGAATTTCACAGGTAATACTTTAATACTTATACTCCTCACTAATTCTCAGCCTCCTTCCACCTAACAAAATTTACCAATTCTCAATTCCATTTTTGTCCCCTAATAACAGATAGGATGTGATTAAATGAATTACTTAAATTATTTTGTAATAAAGAAAATATAAGTATGTTGTTAGAACTCTTTCCTGGATTGAGATGACTCCTGTCTCTTTTACATGCTCTAGTTAATTAATTGATTTTTGAAAACAAGATAGAGGTTCAGAAGGCTGAGATAAAAAATCTGGCAAAAGGAGTTTTTCAAGAAATCTCTCTCTCTTTTTTTTTAACCCTAAACATTTTAAATGATGTTCAGATTTTACTCAGCTTTTTGCTTAATGGGATTTTTTATTTTTCAAAATACTGAGTATATCTGAGTCCTACCCTCAGTGTTTCACTGTGATATAAAAGGAGGAAAATATTCTAATCCCTTTAATACCACTCCTAAGGAATGAATTATGAGCAGTGCAATGGTTTAGTTAGAACTCCATTACTTTGTTGGAGGCAAGTTCAACTGGCAAATGACTCTGTTTTTTGTTTGTTTTTTATCATTTTTTTGTGTGTTTGCTTAATTTTTAGAAAAAACTTAAAGTAGCAGTATGCCAAAACACTTTGGCAGGCATTTATTTTAAGAATTCTGTAGCATTTCATATTGCACTTATCATAAGTTATATAATTTCTTTTTTAGAGAGTAAAAGCAAATTTTGGTATAACTTGCCTGTAGTCACAGTTTGTTAACTATACATTTTTTTTCAAGAGGCAGAGAAAAATAATATAAAATTTATGCCAAGTATCAGAAGGATTCAGGCCTCTAATGCATAATGTCCTCAAGGATCTACCAGAATAATATCATGTTAATATTTCTACAGAATAAAGTCTATTAGTCTAATTAAAATAGGCTTTATAGTTTAAAATTATTCTTCAGTAGGAAATTGTATTAGTTAGGATTCTCTAGAGAAACAGAAATGATATATATGTATGTATATAGATATAGGTATGATTTATTAAAGGAATTGGCTCATATAATTACAAAGGCTGAGAAGTCTCAAGATCTGCAGTCAGCAACCTGGATCCCCAAGAGAGCTGATGGTGTAGCACCAGTCTGAGTCTGAACACCTGAGAACCAAGAGAACTGATAGTGGAAGTTACAATCAAGTCCAAATCTGAGGGCAGGAGAAAACCAATGTCCCAGCTCAAAGACAGTCAGACAGAAAGAGTAAATTCTTTCTTACTGAGTCTTTTTGTTCTATTCAGGCTTTCAACAGGTTGGATGATGTCCACCTACACTGGGGAGGGCAATCTGCTTTACTCCATATACCTTTTCGAATGTCAGTCTCATCTGAAAACAGTCTCAGAGACATACCCAGATATAATGTTTAACCAAATATCTGTGCACCCCATGGCCGAGTCAAGTTGACACATAAAATTAGCCATCACACTGATATAGTCACATGGTTCAAGGTGCAAAAGGTATGAAAAGGTAATACAGTAAAAATTCTTTCTCCTTCTCCTCACCTCACATCAAATCACTTAGTTCCCTTCCCCAGAGGCAATACATGCTATTAGCTTTGTATGCATTCTTCCAGAGATTTTTTTCATTGTTATGGCTACGTATATGTATATATTTTCTGTTCCTTCCTTACACAAATACTGGTTTACTATACACAAAGAACATCTAATTCTTCTTTTTCCTGCTGTATCCGACATTACTTATTTAACTAAATTCATTAATGTATGAACTATAGTGTTTCCATTGTTGCAAGTACAAAGCACAGTGAATAACCTTATATGTATGTCATTTTACAAATGTTTGTGTATGTATGTAGGAGAAATGCTTAGAAGAAGAATTGCTGGGTAGAAATTATGCTCTTTTGTAATATTCATAGGCATTTCCAAATTGCTTTCAATATGGATTTTATCTATTGACACCCTTACAATCAATGTACAGACTGCATGCTCCCCACACCCAATACAATCCATTTCTTAAAAAACTTAGTTTCCTATCTTTTTTTTGATATGTAATTAATGTATGACATTGTATTCATTTTAGGTGTACAATGTAATGATTTAATATATTTATTTATTTATTGCAAAATGATTACCACAATAAGTTAACATCTATCACCATACATAATTAAACATTTTTTTTCATGTAATGAGAATTTTTAAGATCTACTCTCTTAGCAACTTTCGAATATAAGATACAGCATGGTTAACTATAGTTAACCATGCTGTATATTATATCGCCAGGACTTTTATTTTAAAACTTGACATTTGTACCTTTTGATCACCTTCACTCATTTCACGTCCCCCCCACCTCTCCCCATACCCTGCCTCTGGCAAACACCATTCTGTTCTCTATATCTATGATTTTTTTTTTTTAAGATTCTACATATAAATGAGATCAAACAGTATGTGTTTTTCTTTGTCTGATTTATTTCACTTAGCATAATGCCCTCTAGGGCCATCCATGTTGTCACAAATGGCAGGATCTCCCGCTTTTTTATGACTAATACTCCACTGTGTATGTATGTGTGTGCATATATATATACATATATATATATACCACATTTTCTTCATTCATCCATCAGTAGACTCATGTTGTTTCCATGTCCTGGCTATTGTAAATAATGCTGCAATGAACATGGAGGTTCAGAAGTCTTTTCAAGATAGTGATTTTCTTTCCCTCAAATAAATACCCAAAGGTGGAATTGCTGGGTCATATGGTAGTTATATTTTTAAGTTTTTGAGAAATCTCTGTACTGTTTTTCATAGTGACTGCACCAATTTACATCCCCACCAACAGTACACAAGTGTTCCCTTTTCTCTATATCCTTTCCAACACTTATTTCTTGTCTTTTTGATGATAGCCATTCTAACAGATGTGAGAATGGCTATTACATTGTGGTTTTGATTTGCATTCCCTGATGATTTGTAATGTTGAGCATCTTTTCATCTACTTGTCATTTGTATGTTTTAAGTGGAAGATAGTATCTCAGTATAGTTTTAATTTGCATTTCTTTTTTCTTTAAAGTTAAGCATATTCTTATGTTTAAAAGCCAGTTCCACATATTTCTCTGTCAACTGTTTATTGCTTAAATTGAGCCACCTGCATTTTTTGTATTATTTTGGAAGTGCTCCCTCTATTTACCTGACTTTATTCCTTGATGGGGTATGAGTTAAAATGTATTTTCTCAGTTTCTTATTGATCTCTGACTTTATTCAGAGTTGTGTTTGCCATACAAAAGTTTTTTGTTTGTTTGTTTGTTTTTAATTTAATCCAATTTACGTCTTTCCTAGATTTCTGGGTTTTGAATCACTTGAGCATTTAAAGAGAAATATTGACATATACTCAGCTATATATATATATAATATATATATATATATGTATATATATATATTCTTTTACTTGCTCCTGTACAGCAAAATGTGGCCATATGACTAAATTATTGTCAGTGAAATGTAATCATGGGACTTCAACAATGCTTGCCTTAAAGGAGCTAATTCACTTGTAGGGTCAGTTTTCCCTTCACCTTTTTATTTCTTCCTGCCATCTGGACCGCAAACACGATGACAGGAACACCAGCAGTCCTCCTGGACCATGAAGTGATCTTGATGATGGATATTATGAGCACAAAGGTGGAATGAGCTTGGATTTCTGACAACTTCCTGAGGTTACCATAGCAACACTTTATGCCTACTGCTGGGCTTCTATTATCTAACAGAACAAACCTTTCATTGCCATTGTTTTTGAAAGTTCCCTTAAGTTTGAATTTCCCCATAATCTGGGGAAATTATTTTAAAAAACAAAAACAAAAACAACATCCAACAGCAATTTAAAATTTGAGCAGCAAATTGTCTCTCAGGAACAATTAAGTCAGTGCCCTTGGGGGGAGCTTTGCAGTTCTTTGTTCTATGGCCTGCTCTTTTTCTTGGGCCTAG
The DNA here is from genome assembly GCF_028564815.1 of Eubalaena glacialis. NCBI lineage: Eukaryota > Metazoa > Chordata > Mammalia > Artiodactyla > Balaenidae > Eubalaena > Eubalaena glacialis. Next base: position 99,552,482 of record NC_083719.1, read on the forward strand.
TTTTTGCCCCACTGCTTCAGAGCTGAAGGCAGGGATGGTGACTTGCTTCCCCTGAAGTGATACCCCTGCTTTATGGACAAAACACTGAGTGAGGCATAGCCTGTGGTCTTCCTGACTTGCCTTTATGGTCTTGGAACCTCTGCCCTGTGACCCAGCTGGGGCGAGGGTGAACTGATTCTCAGTACTCCTGTGTTGCCTTATCTGGGGTAGAGCCTACACCCTATGATTCGAGGCTGAGTGGAAGAAAGGAGTCTCCAAATTTTCAGTTGCACTTTCCTGGTATTTAGCCTCTGCAGTACAGAGCTGGGAGGGAGGGTGAGAAATGTTGGTGATCTTCCCCTTCCAGGGGATTATACTGCAGTCCTTGATTGGGAGCTGGGACAGGAGAGAGCCCCATCTTGGCCCCACCCATCAGAGTGAAGTTAGTCACTCTGAGAAGGGGCAGAAGCTCACAGGTTGTGGCTCAAGTGCCACAGAATCTTACTGTTTCTACAGAGATTTAATAGGTTTTCTTGAATAAATGTTTCTTAATTTTCTGCATGCCCTTAGGACTTTAAATGGTTGTTTGTTTGTTTTAAAATAATTTTCACCAGTTGTATTTCACTAGGGAGAAGTTCTTCAGAATAACTCATGCTGGCATTTCAGAAGTTATCTCCCTCCATCAATTGTTTCTAATATTTTATTTATTTTAATGTATTTTTATTTACTTTTCTAATATTTCCTATGTGTTTTACTCTGTTTTAAGGAATTTTCATTTTCTTTCTATTCCTTTAATTTTGCCTTTATTTATATAATTATCTTGTTTTTTCTACTTTTTTCTCGGCTTTATCAACTCATCTTTCATTTCCTCCACATATTTTTTAATCTCTTCATATAGATGCCTAATGTAAGTTACTTTTTAATAGTACTCATGGTGAAATATTTGATCTAAAATTTTATCTCATCCATGACTGAATTTTATCATCAATATATTTTTCTGCTATTTTTTCTAGTTGTTTTTTTTTGCCCAATTTTCTTGTATTATTTTTGTATAGATTTTATTACACGTTTTCCTTTCTCTTTTGTAATGAAGCACAATTTTTTAAAATTTGCATATGATTTATACATGGGAGGAATCAAGGTCTAGAAGGAATTTTCCTTTTAACTTAGTTTTGTGTGAATTCCTCTAACTTTCGTTGTCTCAACAATAAAAGCAGAAACCAGTGGAATTTTAAATGCAAAGTTTCTCTTTTCCCTCACTGCCGCAGAGACAGAACGCTTCCTGCAAGTATGGCTTTTCTGGATGGTTTCTCATCTTTGCTTCTCAGAACAAAGCTCATTCTAAAAAAACTCTTGTGGTCAGTGTGTATGTTCTCTTCCTTCAAAAAGGATTTAGTTTTGCTCCTTAAGATATTCTCCTCACCTTTAAGAAGTGTACTTCCAGCTTTTTCTGTGATCTGAAAACACAGCTTGTGCTCCCTCCTTTCATCTACCCTACCCCTAATTAATCTTTACTTTTTTTTTTGTAGCCATCACACCTGTTGTAATCATTGTGATTTTTATCTTTCTCTTAGTTTTATTAAAATAGCTAATATTTAATTTATCATTTTCTTTATTGTGTTTGTATGATTTTCAGGAATAGGAGGGAAAATGCTACTATCTTCCAACATAAGCTTATTATGGATTGTTATAAAGTGACACTAATGATGAGAAAATGAATTATTTGTAAATCATATGTAATTATATAGATATTAGACATGATTTCTTTGGGAATATACCATTGTTACCTATAGAAAAAGTCAGACAATACTGGTGGCAGCTTCCTTCCACCCCTCCCTTCCCCTTTATCCCTACTACACAGTGATAATATATTTTAATTACAGATGTCAATACAGTTGAAATAGTTGTTTTGTCACAGCTTATTGGTAGCATTTTAATTAAAGATACAGGCATGCAATCATTGTTAAGCCCAGGAATATTTTCATTTATGTACTAACAGAATAATTAAACAATTTATGCACATTGGTAAGAGCTGGGTTTCAAATTATACATCTCAGTTTGCTTCTGATATTTATCAGGTTGAATCAGTCAATCTCTCTCTTTTTCTCTCTTTATTTCTCTTTCTTTCACTCACTCTCCTTCTGTTCTTTTCTAAAGGTTCTTAGGGATAGCTCACTTGTTTAGAGTAACTCCTGTCATTCTACTAGATACTGTTTTTAGCTGGTATAACTCCTTCCAAGTCACCTGACATGTGTCAGCATCAGTAGAAAATCTAACCATCATCTGTGCACACAAAAGAAAAATTATATTAATTTTAGATACACAGATTAATATAAAATCCAAATTTATAAGTGAAAAAACCCAGTCTGTAAAGGCTACATACTATATAATTCAAATTATATGACATTATGGAAAAGGCAAAAGTATAGACACATTAAAATGTTTTATAATGACCAGGGGCTTGGGGAGAAGGTTGAATAGATGTTGCTTAGGGGATTTTTTTAGGGTGGTGAAATTATTTTGTGTGACGCTTTAATGATAGATACAGGACACTATGCATTTGTTAAAACCCATAGAACTTTACAGCATAAAGAGTGAACCTTAAGGTATGCAAATTTAAAAAAATCATTTAGGAGGTTAGAGGATACCAGGAAAGGACACAGACTGTGACAATAGAATCTAACTGTGTTACAAATGAATGAAACAACCGCACTGAAGGGAGTGGGGGAAAAGATGCTGACCCAAGTAACTTTGGAAATGAGTACAATCTGTAAGATTAAAGGCAAAAGAAACTGTACATAAACACTGTATCCTAGTCAATAAAAATTTCTCTTGGGGGTATGATTAAACAATTTTCATACAAGTATATATGTATAAGGGAATTGAACTATTAAGTAAATGTTAACAAAGGATGGAGCCAGGTTTCTCCCTGTTGGAGTGGGAGGTTACAGATAACCAAGGGGAGGAAACTATAGTGATCTGTGTGGTAATGAAATAGAGTCAGAAACATCAGTATGAAGGCACAACTAGCTTAATATATATACTAATGGTTACACACAGAAATCTTTATAGATATATGTATATACATGGATTAGTTTACACATATAAACTTCTAGAAGCAACAACGACCTGGTGTCAATGACCACAATTAGAACCCAAATCTGGTTTTCTGATACCTTTTTCCAATTAAAGATTCCAAGACTCCTTAGAGAATTTGTTGATTCTAAGACTGCGACAAGAAATATGTAAGATGAACCTGGAACATCCTATAGTACTAGAAAGGAAGGAAGTACTGAAACTCAAAGCTTAACATTCTGTGTAAAATGTGAGAAGAATTCCATAATTATGTTTGCCAAGGACATATTTTCATGCTCAGACAAAAGGTGCTTTATAATCATTTAACTTGAACAGTGTTCTATTCCATGGTATGCCTGTTTAAAATTGGAGAAAACATATCTCTGGGTGAAAAAAATCATTACAGAACACTTCACATGTTAAATGTATTAGGCATTTTGTAATTAATAAGTTTTAATGTCTTCTCATTTTTCATTAACATTTCTCTCTTATAATTCTTGTCATTTTCTTTTTGACATTTCCCTTATTTCCTTGTGGAGCCATTAAAGGCATAAAAGGCTCAGTTTTTCCTTCCTGGGTATTTGGGTTCAGTTACCCTGGAAAGAAGATCCTCTCTCTTTTATACTCATGCTACCTAAACTAAGAAACTCTAAGCTCTAGATTTTCACTATTTTGTAACTAAGCATACAGAACCATGTCTGCAATGTAGTATATTTGGTGTGCAGTAACATTTTCAGAGGAGAAAAAGAGAATAATTCCACTGTGTAGCGAATGGGCAAGGTGTTCAGAGTTTTGGAGACTGTGTTAGTGGGGGCTAGGAGGAAAGTGTTTATTTCTTAACAGAGAAAATGAGATGTTTTATCTAATGAAACTTATTGGTAGCATGCTGAATTATAAAGAATAGGACAAAATAGTGAAAATTGTATTGTGGCCTGGTGAAAGGAAAGAAGGATAGGAGATGCCAATGGAGGCATAAGACTTGACAAGAGGACAAAGGAGATTTGCCTTACAGGCATTTTCCCATTTATGTATTCTTCTTATTTGGGAATGCTTCGAGTCTAGATTCTTTGTATCAATAATAAGAGCTAGAAGTAATCTCAGGTAGAAATTATGCTTATAATTATAGATATTCTGAAGTCAAAATTACATATACCCAAAAAGTAGCAGTGGTGTGTAGGGCAAACAGCATAAATTATTTTATAGGAGAACCCAGGGGTAGTTCTAACATTTTATGTTCTCCATCACTACCCTGGTTGGGCAGAGGACATGAAGTAAATGATGTTAATGTCTACCCATATCCCTTAACCTCTACAGTCTCACTTCACTCCAGCCTGACTTCAGTTAGCAACACGTGCATATTCTTTGCCTGAAGGATTCGCTAAGCCAGGAGTTCATGTGCAGGGCCACCCCATAGTGCCAGGGAATTACTGCTCCTCTCTCACCACCCTCAGCATCCTCTGACCAATGACTAGAGTTGGCATATAAATGCCCTAGCTTCCTTGCCACTTGGGTGTAATGACTCTGAGGTGCCCTACAGTGGCTTCAGTATTTTCTCAGGGACATTAAGATCCAATTATCTACAGGGATAACTCATTTAATAACAGGCATTTTATTGATTACATTCCCTTGTATCCCTTCCCTGTCTCCTTTTTCTGGGGCGATGGGAGGAGTATGAAGTAGAACATTCCTATTGGTGTTTTCAAGACAGTCATCTCCCTAATAAACTACTCTCACTCCTTGAGGAATCAGCTAAGAGCAGGTCCATTTGACATACATTTATTTAGAAATATACTTAATTGTTTTTTATGTACAGGTTTCATGGCCTTCTTTCTTCTCTTGTGAAGTCATTGCATATTCCCTCTAGGTGATTGTGGGAGGTCAGTACTATATAAATAGTAGTGTCAACCCTCTTTATCTTTTATATTTTTTCAGTTCTTGGGATTTCTGAATATGATGGTCTGCAAAAAAGAGAATATTTTATAGCATATCATTTTTATTAATAAAAGTTTCCTTCAATGTCTTGTTCATAAATTAAATTCTTTTTTATTAATAGCAATAACCAGGTGCCTTACTAGTCCTAAACAGAACCAGGAAAACAAATGGTTTTTATTATTTGTTTCTAGACACATGGAGATTAAATTCCTCTCTAAATTTTAAAATATGCATAAGACTTATTTTCCTTTTTTTTTTATTTACTGTATGACCCGAGTTAAGCAGAAGTAATAAGATTCATTAAAACAATATCCCATTTACATTTGCTTCATTTACATTTAAAACTTCTTTGAGATAGTCTGATGAAATAGAAAAATACTGTTTAACATATTTTTACAAAATGATATTTACTCACTTGTCTGAAAAGAATTGCAAAAAGAAAGAAAAATGGGAGCTTCTAAAAATATTTATACATTTTCACTGTTAATGCAGAATATTATTCTTATAGTTTTCTTAAATGGCATAAATATCATATTGTCTTATACAAGGTAAAATAAAATCTTACATTTAAATCTTAATGTATAAGCATGTGTTTATAGAAAGTTTTGAGGAGGAGTGGGATTTGGTGGGATGCACGCAACTTTAAAAAAATAGAGCACATGCTTCATAATAAATATCCTGCAATTGGGCTGTTCCAACCTTTCCAGTTAGAACTAATCACTCCTTTAGCCATGACATTTTATGTCCTTTTACATGACATTTTATGGAACTTTCATTTTGTTACTAATGACATAACCTCAACTCAAACTAGCTAAAGCTACAAAGGGAATTAATTGGTTCATACAAAGTGGAAATCCAGGAGTGGAACTGCCTTCAGCTGCATTTCAAATGATGGTGCATACACAAATTCTAAATTCTGTTTTTCTTTTTATTGGCTTTTTACCTATATCAGGTAGACTCTCTCCACATGGTCGTAAAAAAGGTCAGTGACTGCTCCAGATTTACACTGTCCTTACAGGTTTTATCTCAGAATCCATGCCCATCCTTCACAAGGTCTCTTTTTGGTCCTAATTGAGCTCCATGTAAATATCCTGGACTGAACATTGACTCATTAAAGATTGCCTAAATTAAGTAGCCATAAAATATTTCTGGAGAAGAAAATTTGCATTTGGGGGTGAAGGTGCAGACATAAACACATAAACAAAATAAATCAAGATAGTTTCAGGTTTGAGAAGTGCTATGAAGAAAATGAAGGGCAATGTGATAGAGGATAAATAGAAAGTAAAGTTCAGAGTGGGCAATAATGGACTTCCTGAGAAAATGACATTTGATAACTCTAAGATAAATGTTAAAAGATAAAATTATTAAAAATAACTATAATTACAATAACTTATTAATAGCTATACTATGTAAAATATATAAATTATGACATCAGAAACAAAATGTGGAGGGGAATGTAAATATATAGAGCATTTATATATGTTCAAAGTTAAGTTGTTATAAGCTTAAAATACATTGTTGTAACTACAAGGGGTTTTATGTAAGTCACATGGTGACCACAAAACCAAAAGTTATAGTAGATACACAAAAGATAAAGAGAACAGAATCAAAGTATACCACTACAGAGAATCAAGAAATCACAAAGGAAGAGAGCAAGAGAACAAGACAGGAACAAAGGAACTACAAAACAGCCAGAAAACACTTAACAAAATGATAATAATAAAATGATACCTATCACGAATTACTTTTAATGGATTAAATTCTCTAATCAAAAGATATGGAGTGGCTGAATGGATTAAAAACAAGACCCACTTACATGCCTGCAAGAGACTTATTCTAGCTTTAAGGACACATTACACTAAAACTGAAAAGATAGAAAAAGATGTTCCAAGCAAATGCAAAACAAAAGAAAGCAGAGGTAGCTATTCTATCAGACAACACAGACTTTAAGCCAATGACTGTAACAGGAGACAAAGAAGGTCATTATATAATAATAAAGGAATCAATTCATCAAGAAGATATATCACTAGTAAATATTTATGCCCTCCACATAGAAACACCTAAATATATAAAGCAAATGTTAATATACTTGAAGGGGGTAAAATACTGCAATATAATAATAGCAGAAAACTTCAATACCGCACTTTCAACAGTGACTAGATTTTCCAGATAGAACATCAATAATGAAATATTGACTTAATATACATGTTAGGTCAGATGGACTTAACGAACAATTACAGAATATTCCACACAACAGTAGCAGAATATATATTTTCATCAAGTGCATATGAAACATTCTCCAGGATAATTAATGTGCTAGGTCACAAAACAATTCTTAGCAAATGTAAGAAGATTGAAATCATACCAATCTTTTCCAACCACTATAGTATGAACCTAGAAATCAGTAATAGAAGGAAAACTAGAAATTCTGAACTCTGTGGAAAATAAACAACACATTCCTGAAAAACCAATGGGTCAAAGAAGAAATCAAAAAAATCTTGAAACGAAAATGGAAACACAACATACCAAAACTTATGGAACAGAGCAAAAGCAGGATTAAGAGGGAATTTCATAGCAATAAATGCCCACATTAAAAATAGCCTAGACTAAGAAAAAAAGAGAGAGGTCTCAAATAAATATAATTAGAAATGAAAGAGGAGACATGACAACTACTACCGCAGAAATACAAAAGAGCATGAGAGATTACTATGAACAATTATATACCAAGAAGTTGGATAATCTAGAAGAAATAGATGAATTTCTAGATATATAACACCTACCGAGACTGAATCATGAAGAAATAGAATATCTGAACAGATAAATAATGAGTAAGGAGACTGAATCAGTAATTAAAAATCTCCCCATGAACAAAAACCCAGGACCAGATGGTTTCCCTGTGAATTCTAGCATACATTTAAAGAAGAATTCATGCCAATTCTTCTCAAACCCTTCCAAAAAAATTGCAGAGAAGGGAAGACTCCCAAACTCATTTATGAGGCCAGTATTACTCTGATACCAAAGCCAGATAAAGACACTACAAGAAAAGAAAACTGCAGTCCAATATTCCAGATGAATATAGATGCAAACATTCTCAAGAAAATAATAGCAAACCACATTTGACAGCATATTAAAAGTATCATACCCATCATCAAGTGGCATTTATCCCTGGGATGCAAAGGTGGTTCAATCAATAAATGTTATATACCATAATAAGAGAATGAAAGATGAAAATCACATGATCATCTCAATAGATGCAGAAAAAAAGTATTTGACAAAATTCAACATCCTTTCAAAATAAAAAAATATTATCAAGTAATTGCATATTGAAAGAAAGTACCTCAACATAATAAAGTTTATATATTACAAGTCCACACTAACA